>NC_058086.1:201641504-201775102 GCF_014858855.1 Bufo gargarizans
ACCAGTCCAATGGAGGCCAACAAGGGCACTCTTTGTCCTCCGTCTGCTGATGGATACGTTTGGTGCATGAGCAGGGGGCTTCATCAGAACATACGCCGAGTAGTCATTGCAAAAAGTAGTGTGAGATTTGCATAATGGGCACAAGGGCAGGGAAGTTTTTGAGAACCTTTTTGTTCTTAAAGGAAAATTTCCTCTTGATTTACTGCATTTAGGAGACACCCCACCAAAAAAGGAACAAGCTGACTACTAAAAGGGGTTATGCAATGATTAATGTAAAAAATAAAACCAGACATCATATAGGACATGGCAATCTCTAACAAAGCTAGAACCAGCCCTGTACCTCACATGGATCCAGAGATCTCCCCATTGACTGATGTTCTAGATTTATATCAAGCTGGCAGCTCAGGGGACGAGTCCTTTCTCAAGGGAGGAGTGTCCTTCTGCTGCAGCTCTTCCCTATCACAGCTCTGAGGGCATGTCCTTTCTATCGCAGCTCTTTCACTATCACAGCCCACGGGGTGTGTCCTTTCTGATACAGCTCTCTCCCCATCACAGATCAGGGGACGTGTCCATTCTGCTGCAGATATCGCCCTACAGCTGTCACAACTTCTAACTGTAGATACAGCTGGTGGCAGATGAAGGGTAGAACTGAGCATGTGCGACCACCTAAGCAAGGTTACCAAGGTGGACAGAGAAACAAGGAAAAGAACAAACAGCAGGTGGTGCTACTCAGATACATTTTATTGCATAACAGTGACTATACTAAATTTTAATTACATTTGACTAGTAAAGTATTCACATCCTAGGGCTGGTTTGAAATATAGAATATTTTTCATGGGACATGGAGTCACACACAGCTTTTTGTGGCATTTGTTTGAGTCAGAAGTGGATACTGCAGAAAGGAAAACTACTAGACTTTTCTTTACATTTCTCATTCCCTTCCAACTCCTTTCTGGCTTTGGGTCAAAAATTGCATAGAACTTCCACAAAAATCTTTGTATGATACCACCCTATGGGTACGTCCACGTGAGATATAAAGTACATTTTGCCATGGATCCACAGGAACCAAAATTGACCAATGTACCAAAAACGTCATGAATCAGTTTATGCTGCAGATTCTTTTACACAGCCTGGGGGATTTCTTATAACCTCATCCACTTTTGGGTACCGTACAACACTAGGGATTTCCCACATGGAATTCCACAACAACAAATGTTTAAGAAAGATTTTTCACCATATACGTTTATTACATTTTGTCTAGATCTTCCATAAATGTCTGATCATTGGGGACCCAAGTAGTCAGACCAGGCATGGTGGTTCTCAGCAAAAACATGGCCATGCATGGGAAGTAACATTCCGCTTAAGTCAACAAGCAACTTCTTCACTTGAAAGGATCTGGCCACCCCTATTCTCACGATCAGGCTAAGTCCCAGTAGTAGAACCATTTGAATGCTATGGCCACAAACATACGTGGTAGAGCCCCCTTTAATATAGGTAGGGTTCTTCCTTAAAGAAAGTCTCATGAATGGCCAACTGAGGTCATAAAGCATAGACAGCAAATATTGTCATCTCATAAACCACAAGTGAAGCTTTATTTCCCAGAATAGAACCTCAGGAACCTATGTGGTACAACTGTCCTATTGTGAAGATGCAAGTGGACTTGTGAATGTTGTATGTGTCAAGTGAGTCATTAGGGTTTTAGTCTACATGTGGCATGCTTATTAATATTACTATGAAGCAGTTTTCTCCAACCTGTGGGTCTCCTGCCCTTGCAGAACTACAATTTCTAGAATGCTCTGACAGCATTTGGTTCCACAATAGCTGAAGATCCACAGGTTGGAAACCACTGCCAGAAAAGAACAATGTGAAGACTTCAAGTGATACTACTTTGCTTGTAGCCAACACTCCTGGAAGAAATCTGATCATTATCAGCATGCGCATAGTAATACAACCTAATCTACCTAAACCCTCTGTCTGGATGTGACTTCATATACATGGAGTTAACACTTAATACAGAGTCTCTGGCAGTCAGATGAAGCTGGGTTTAGACATCTGTGAAAAGCAATAGGAAAGTCGATCTTGACTTTTGAGTCATGTTTGTGGTCATCTATACAGTATGAAGGGAGTTTGAAATTAATCCATGGAAAAGTGTGGTCAAAACAGATTTAGGGCAGGGGTGGTAATACAAGAAGCACGTTCTCCAGATTATTTTTTTTTACAAGGGAAATAAATACATCATTGAACTGGACAACTGTAACATGGCAAGGTGCCATAACCAATGGTTTGTATTAGGGATCGACCGATCTAGATTTTTTAGAGCAGATACCGATGACCTGTGAACTTTCAGGCCGATAACTCATACCGATATACTGTGCATTTTCATAGAAAAAATAAAAATCTTCTGTTACAGTGTTCTGTCTACCTTATCAGAATGCTATACCCTCATCACTTCCGGTGACGTGGCCGCACTGGAAGTGATGAGAATTAGCTGGAGGAGGGGGTGTGCGGCACTGCGCAAGCGCAGATCCACGGGTAAGTCAAAATTATAGCACCGCCGCAGGAGAAGTTCCTAATTAATGCGCATGCGCGAAACCAGCCAGGACACACTGCGCCCGTAGCCACGGCTGGGTAGGAGAGGGTGCTGTCCGCACGGCTATATGGTCCCGTTGGCCAAATACATCAGGATTACACCGCGCGTGTGCACTCAGGGGTAGGTAGATTTGTCAGTGCAAAATGTTCCATAAGACTTCCCTACCCCTGAGTGCGCACACGCGGTGCAATCCTGATGTGTGGGGCCGACGGGAGTATAAAGCCGCGCGTGCGCACCCTCTCCTACCCAGCCGTGGCTCCGAGTGCAGGCGCAGTGTGTCCCGGCCAGTTTCGCGCATGAGTGGGCGCTTCTCCCGCGGCGGTGCTATAATGTTGACTTACCCATGGATCTGCGCTTGCGCAGCGCCGCACATCCCCTCCTACAGCTGATTCTCATCACTTACAGTGCGGCCACGTCACCGGAAGCGACGAGGGTATAGCATTCTGATAAGGTATAGTATTCTGACAGAACACCGGCGTTCACCACAGAGGAGATAGTTTTGTTTTTTTTTATATTTCAATAGTTTGGACTTTTCGGACGTGGTGATATGTAATAGGTTTATTTATTTATTTATTGCTTATATATTTTATATGTAAAATTGGGAAAGGGGGTGATTTATACTTAACATTTTGGTGTGGTTTTTTTTACTTTTTATTTAATAACCATTTCCCCCCTTAGGGGCTAGAACCTGGGATCTTTTAATCCCTTGTCCTAGTCACCCTAATAGAGCTCTATTAGGGTTATTAGGACTTCACAATCTCCCTGCTGCCCTGTGCTTTTGTGCACACGGCAGAAGGGAGCTTACCATGGCAGCCAGGGCTTCAGTAACATCCTAACTGCCATGGTAACCGATCGGAGCCCCAGGATTACACTGCTAGGGCTCTGATCAGAAGCTGCCACTGCCACCAATAAGGAGGAGGGGAGGGCACCCTGTGAGCACTGCCACCAATGAATTTAATACTGAGGGAGGTTTGGGGGGGGGGGGGGTCGCACTGCACCACCAGTGATTTTAATACTGGGGGGGGCGCACTGCACCACCAATGATTCTAATAGCGGGGGGGGGGGGGCGCACTGCACCACCAATGATTCTAATACTGGGGGGTGGGGGGGGGGGGCGCACTGCATCACCAAAGTTTTCAATACTGGGGGGTGGGGGGGGGGGGGGGGAGTTCGCACTGCACCACCAATGATTCTAATACTGGGGGGCGGGGGGGGGCGCACTGCACCACCAATGATTCTAATACTGGGGGGTGGGGGGGGGGAGTTCGCACTGCATCACCAAAGTTTTCAATACTGGGGGGTGGGGGGGGGGGAGTTCGCACTGCACCACCAATGATTCTAATACTGGGGGGCGTGGGGGGGGGCGCACTGCACCACCAATGATTCTAATACTGGGGGGTGGGGGGGCCCACTGCACCACCAATGATTCTAATACTGGGGGGTGGGGGGGAGCGCACTGCATCACCAATGATTTAATACTGGGGGGTGGGGAGTTCGCACTGCACCACCAATGATTCTAATACTGGGGGGCGGGGGGGGGGGGGCGCACTGCACCACCAATGATTTTAATACTGGGGGGTGGGGGGGGCTCACTGCATCACCAATGTTTTAATACTGGGGAGGGCGCAATGCACCACCAATGATTCTAATACTGGGGGTGGGGGGGGGGGGCGCACTGCATCACCAATTTTTTTTTAATACTGGGGGTGGGGAGGAGGGCGCACTGCGCCGCCAATGTTTTTAATACTGGGGAGGGCACAATGCGCCACCAATGATTCTAATACCGGGGGTGGGGGGGAGGGCGCACTGCATCACCAATGTTTTTAATACTGGGGGTGGGGAGGAGGGCGCACTGCGCCACCAATCTTTTTAATACTGGGGAGGGCGCACTGCGCCACCAATGATAATTAACGTTTAATACAGAAGGCGGGTGTGTCGGCAGAGAATCACACAGCTGGCATCCTGCCACTGACGGGGAGCTGCGATCAGCGGCAGCAGTTAACCCCTCAGGCACCTGAGAGGTTAACTGCCGCTGATCGCAGCTTCCTGTCATATAGGCTTGCACCGCCTCCTGTATTTGCATTAGACAGTAATTATTATTGGTGGCGCAGTGCGCCCGCCCCTCCTCCTCCAGTCTCTCCTCATTGGCAGCGCCGCACAGGGGGGGAGGGAGAGAGTGACTCTTTCCTCCCTGTGCTGCTGAGGGAACATGAGCGCACTGACAGCAGCGCGCTCATGTTCTGTGATAGCGCGCTGGACGCATTATCTGCGTTATCGGCAAGGTTAGATGCCAATACCAATAACTTAGAAAATCATTACTATCGGCCGATAATATCGGTAACTACGATAATCGGTCGATCCCTAGTTTGTATGATCCCTTCCATCAACAAAAATGTAAAAAAAAGTGCTAAAAGCAGTAAATAATAGAGCCACCTGGTAGACATTATATCTCCCGATGGACCCAATATTGCCCCTTTATACAGCATACATTATGAAGTTCCAGAACGGTATCTAGTGACTGGACCTGGTACTTAGACCTACCATAGGTTCCACCTTTGATCTCTTCCACCATCAACAAAGTGACATTTACTAAAGCAATACAGTAAACCAACCTGCTACCTACTCTGTATACTCTCCAGTAGCATAACCAAAAGCATGGAGATCCAGCATGGTATCCATTGATCTGCTGCTTGGACCTTCCATAGATTTTTCAGTAGATTCCATGGATGTTGGAGGAATCTGACTTGACTTCAAGTCTTGCCTTTTATGTCTGGATTACACATTCTTCAGCAGTTAAACAAAGATGGTCTATACTGAAGGTGCTCATATACATAAGAGTAAAGTTGGTCAAACCCATTGATTTCAGCAGGACCAGCCAACTATCTTCTGTCCCAAGAGGATGATGATGTTGGGGGAAGGAAGGATCAGGCATTTCCCTATCCTTTTAATCTCAAGGTATATCAGCTACCACCTCTTACCATTGAGAACACATTCACACTCAGCTTTTATTCAAGAGTCAGAAAAATGGCTGTTGGCTGAATGAGTCAACAGAATTTGGTCAACAGCTACAGAAGGTGTTTAGACTTTGATTGGTGGAAGTCTGACCCACGCCAGTCAGTGCAAAAAAGGGGTTGTGGTGCTCCTGTGAAAGGACCAAGTAGGGGTGGTATTGCACTGCCCAAGCTTTGGGCAGTTCGAGTGCCGATGGAAGATAACACATCCATCAGTGTTTGTTTAAACCGCCCTGATTACACAGGCCGATGCATAGTGAATGTAGGAGGAAAGATTGCTACTGCAGTCGTTCCTCCCTCATTCTGTTCATTATCGGCAGCACATGCATGATTACCAGCTGATAATCGAGCATCTTTCATCCTGATGAAAGTTCCTGATAAGCCTATGAACAAGCTGGCCCTTCATGAGACTTTCTTAAGGGGGTTATCCACTTTCTGGTTACTGTTGAGATATGCTTCCGTGTTTACAAAGTATTTTTTGTTGCCTAAACAGAGGTTCTGTCCATAAAATGGCTGCTGATGGAGGGTCATGTGACTAGGCAAATCACCTCCACGTGAGGTCTCCTCCATTCAAAAACACTGCATCTGCCATCTGTACTTACTTGTTCTGTTGGGAGTTTAGTGCAGGTGCAGTTTGTTTGAATGGAGGAGACATCACATGGGGTTGATTTGCCTGGTTACATGACCTTACATCAGCGACCATCTTATGGAGAGGACCTCTATGTGGACAGCACAAAATACTTTGTAAACAAGGGAGCATATCTTATAAAATATAGAAAATGGTGCAGAATGTAAACAAAGACTATATTAGTATTGGTATAAGTGCCAGATCATCATCTCACGAACAAATTCGTCATCAGTAACCAGAAAGTGGTCTACCCCTTTAAAGGAAGAACGCTCCACCATGTATGTTTATGGCCAAAGCATTCCAATTGTTCTACCGCTGGTACTGCGCCTGAGGTTTGGCTGTGTCAGTTCTTCATTGTGCTGATACATGGAGATTGTAAGAATGGGCCCTCAATATTTAGCTCCCAGAAAACCCTTTAAATATGGAGGTAAATTTTAATTTCTTTTGTCAAGACCTATGAAGTGAAAGGTTGCATGGTCAAAGCCTTCTTACTCCACGCAGAAGTTTTGCGTCACCTCGCATAGAGTTTTTAGAGAGGGCCAGCTCCACGTTTCATTCCTGCAGACACTACAGTAAAGTGTGAAATATCAGATTCGGTCTTCTAGTCGGCAAATGCATTTTAAATCATTTTTTAATTAAAAGACATTTAATGATTTAAGCTTATGTTACCCGTTGTCTCAAAAGCAAGGTAGACCTATCATAAACTAATCATGCCAATGATATTAAAATTGTTTATTGCCATTTTATGGATTTCATGACTCAAATTACAGGTTCTCCCAACTGTATGCAAAATGTGTAACGTAATCCCCCCCGAAGTTTATTACAGAAACTGATATATGCTCTAATCTGACCTTTGTTTAAATAGCTTCATCACCACAGCAGAGGGAAAGCGTCTCTGTGACTGGCATCAAAACAGGCCGATCTGCTAAGTCTCCGTCTCCCTTGTAGTCAGTGGAAGAAGTGGAGGGTCAGAGAGTGCCACTCCGGCTGTCCTGTCATCTTGTAACGAGCATGGGAAATATTGATACGATGGCCAAATGGCCAGCAGACAGAACACCCACGCCAGATGACGTACTGTTTTTCCATACAACTCAGACAAAATCAAAACAACAAGGCCCGTTGCAAACAAAAACAAAATAACATTTCCCATAAGTCCTCCAGACGGGCTGAGACTGGGGAATTCACACAAATAAGATGCATTGTGAAGAAATTGCCAGAAAAGATTTAGCAAGCAGAAAGCTTATACCTTCTCGGGAGCTCTTGAGAAGAATACATCATAACACGTTGTTTTTTTTGGATGGCAACATTGTATCTTACAAAAAATACAGCACTAGGTCATAAAAGAAGACCTCTACTGTTTAAATTCCCCCAAATTATGCTATTCCAAGTTTGACCCCTTGCAGTGATCTCCAGCGATAAGTCTTAAGAAAGTCTTCAATTTCCCTGCAGCGCCACCACAGGGGGAAATCATGCAGGTGCTGGGAGAGAGAGAGAGAAAGAGAGAGAAAGAGAGAGAAAGAGAGAGAAAGAGAGAGAAAGAGAGAGAAAGAGAGAGAAAGAGAGAGAAAGAGAGAGACAGACAGAGACAGACAGAGACAGACAGAGACAGACAGAGACAGACAGAGACAGACAGAGACAGACAGACAGAGACAGACAGAGACAGACAGAGACAGACAGAGACAGACAGAGACAGACAGAGACAGACAGAGACAGACAGAGACAGACAGACAGAGACAGACAGAGACAGACAGAGACAGAGACAGACAGACAGACAGAGACAGACAGAGACAGACAGAGACAGACAGAGACAGACAGAGACAGACAGACAGAGACAGAGACTCTTCGTAGCTCTGATCTCCAGAAGAAGAAGAGAGAAAGAGACAGACAGAGACAGACACAGAGACAGAGACAGAGACAGACAGAGACACTCTTCGTAGCTCTGATCTCCAGAAGTCAGTCTTAAGAAAGTCTTCAATTTCCCTGCAACGCCACCACAGGGGAAATAAAACATTGCATGATGCCCATCGACTCAGTGTGTTAAGTGTGTAATTCATGGAGGCGCTGGGTCTCAAAGGCTCGGTCACAGATTCCATTATGTTCAATGGTAAGAATAGTGTAGCATGTAGTGCCTTTTGTCCTGTCAAACTGACAGACTCCATAATGGATTTCGACCCCTATTATAAGTCTATAGGGTCCATTGGTGTACATTATGTGATGAACCTGGAATTGCACTGAGGTTTCCATTTATATCAGAAACCACAACACAGATGTGAACAGAGCCTTACATGCCTAGCGGTCGCTCATCTCTGACCCTCCATAGACTCAACGGGTGTATTTGAAATTGATGGGACATTCTGTCAAAATCTATTCTAGGTCTATGGTCAACTTAAGAACCATCATATTTCGGCAGATATCTGACTGGTTCATGTACCATCTGCTTGTCCTATGTAATGCCAGTGAGATCCAAATGGCTCTTGGTGGTGATATATGACATGAGTGGAGCAATTGGAGCAAGAGGTGTTAGGGGCACCATGGTGGGTCAGTGGTTAGCACTGGTGATATGCAGCGCTGGGGTCTTGGGTTCGAATCTGACCAAGGATAACGTCTGCAAGGAGTTTGTATGTTCTCCCCATGTCTGTGTGGGTTTGCTCCCACACTCCAAAGACATTCTGATAGGGACCTTAGATTTTGAGCTCCTGGGGACAGTGTGATGCTAAAGTCTGTAAAGCTCTGCGGAATATGTCAGTGCTATATAGTCTGCAGCAGTCAGGGCATGCTGGGGGTTGTTTTACCACCACTGATGAGTCCCACATTGGGAATCACTGTTCTAAATATTCCAAGCTCCACACCCTCCTATTCTTATCCATTTTCTTCCCCTCCACTTTTTATTACTTGTGATCCTGTTAATAACAGTGTACAGTGCAGTCTTCATGTTATTTTGTATACAAGCTGCTATTTTCCGGGATCCTGGCGGAGGTCCCAGAGCAATGGTCTCCAGGTGCTGTTAACTATTCCAGTTTAACTGGTGAGGATTTACATGTGTGCACTAACAGGTGCCATATCACAAGGCGCTATATATGTTTATCTGCATTAATTGCCTTGCTTTGTTTATTTTGTTCTTTTTCCCATGTGTAGATTGTTTACGGCTGGGCTGCTTCATATGTATATGGTATACACTGTGTGTTACTATAAGGAACACACAGTAAATTACATTTTGAAAAGATAAATAACCTGAACCCATTACTTGTGAAGCAGATCAACATCATAACACTGCCTTAAGGGGTTTTTCTCACCATTGAAGGCAATGTTATTCTAATAGGATATTCCATAACATTCTGAATGATCGGGGTCTGACTGCAGGGAATCCTACAATACTGAGAAAGGGTGAGTTAACTGCAAATAATTATATTTTTCACAGTCACACGCATTGGAAAAATGTGGCCGAAAACACTAATTTCGGCAGCATCAGCTGACATTCTACCACAAATTTCAGATGCCAATAAACCTTTGATCCACCAAAAGATAAGTGTTGCTAAAGGGGTATCGGTATCTCCTCAGCCTATTGAAATAAACATGCACGTTTGGCCAAGCTAAAATTTATAGGAACACGGCATTGGGCATATTAAACCTCCAACATGCCCAGCTCTTCTTTCCTTTGTCCTGTGTTGTAAAAGTAAGATGATCCTAGGTTTGGCCGAGTTCTGTCTAATGTGTACAGAAACCTTAAAGGGGTTGTGCATGAATGAAGCGGGAGTTTGGCAAACCCCCTTATTTGTCCGGACCTGTAAAGGGAAGCTTACCTACCTGCTTCCTGGTGCTGGCTCCCCCCTCCTTCTCCTCCTGACCCGCGATGCTCTGCCGGACCTCTTAACTGAAAACATCAGATTCGAAATGGCTGCAGCCATTCACTGGCCATGGTGCATCATGTGACCATTTGTCATGCCGTTAAAGGGGTTTTCTGGAATTCATATATTGATGACCTATCCTCAGTATAGGTCATCAATATCATATTAGTTGGGTTCTGACGCCCGACACACTGCAGATCAGCTTTTTGAGGAGGCCTGGACTCCTCCTAGGCCAATGACGTCATGTTCATCGGATGCATGGCCTAGTTGCAGCTTAGCCCCTTTTAAGTGAATGGGTCTGAGCTAAAATACCAAGCACAGCTACTACACAATGTATGGTTCTGTGCTTGCTTAGATGATCAGCAGGGGTGCCAGTTGTTGAACCCTCATTGATCAGATATTGATGACCAACAGAAGTCCCAGAAAACCCATTTAAAGGTGACTACACATATTAGATTAATGTCCACCAAAACTGCTAATTTCACAAGGATCAGCCAACCATTGAATAGGGGTGTCCCAACTTTCCCATAATGGCAAGATGTTGGGGAAGGAAGAATTGGGCTGTTGGCTTATCCCCATGAGAACACAAGGATCAGCCATGTTAAAATCCATCATAAGAGTTGTCTGCCAATGGTTTAGGCTACTTAAGGTATCCAACATAGCTGGATAGAGCAGTGCACCGCCGGAGACCATTGACTATAATAGATTCGGCAGGGATCTGGCGGGTTTCTAGTGAGCACCAAGTTTTGTCCAGACAAATCACGGTGCTCATGATGGAAGCCAGGCAGATTACTGCCAGATACCATTATAGTCAATAGGCTGCGGCGGTGAACGCAGTGGTATCCGGCCAGTCCGGATCCGGTGAACTCCGGCGGGCTGTTACTCTGCCGAGACAGCCTGTAAGATACCTTACTACAGGTGTGAACCTAGCCTTACTCTACTCCCAGATTCAGAACACATGCACTCTTGGCCAAGTCGTTGGACCTTCAAAAATATAAGGATATATGCATGCAAAATCAAAAAATGCCACTGTTGATAAAGACCAGTGAACCTTTTGAAATGGGCAGTGGTAAATGGGCCATATCTATGGAAATGGGGGTATTAAGACAGAATTTCTAGTTATAAACAGGCAGAGATATATGATCCAAACTAGATGTCTGGCGTCATATGATGACCACTTGCTCACCAGGAAGGTAAGTGTCTCCTAACTTAAAAAAATACAAAACCTCAGTAACCTCAATCATCTGAGATGGACACATATATTCCCAGTTCGAGCTGAGAACTTTAAAATTGCTTTCCCACAGTGAACAGCTTATTCATTATTTTCTTAAATAAAGTCGTCAATGTAAACCATTCAGTGAAATGAGCTGGTTTCCGAACCTTCTAGAAATGAAAACCTTCCCTAAGCCAACTCTAACATGGCCAGCTGTTGTACAAACACTCATGATTACTTTGCAAGAATCGATCTTCTTCCTTGGGGTGAATGGCTGAACGCAACGCCGTCATAAAACATATCGAAGATAAATAGATAAGGCAGACAAGGTAAATAAATAAGGAGATAGAACCATGCTGTTCTACACCCCACAATTCATTGCTGAACTCAGAAAAACATGGAGAGTTACACTGGTAAAACTTGCCAGACAAGTTTGTTTGACAAAAGGCAGTGATCGGCTTCATGAAGGGTGTGAACACTGGCACACCGTATATTATTGCCTAACATTGTGACAGCGGAAGGTGCAACAGTCTCATGGCTACATTAGAATAACTAAAAAATTATCAATTTACTAAATTTGGGAATATTGTGGACAGCAAACAGCAACGAGATTTGGCTTTAGTCCAACCACTGCCTTCATAACATTTATGATCTTTAGCACCTACATAGTCTTCTTCCAAAATCTGATTAGAACATAATGGTGATGTCTGACTATGTAAGCTTCATGTTATGTGATCATGGTAACAAAAATAAAAAAAACTGCATCAAATAATTAATTTTATTGGGGAAACAAACATACAGAGCCTTGAAAAAGTACTCACACCCCTTGAACTTTTCCACATTTTTTCACAATATACCCACCAATTTAAATGTATTTTTATTGGGATTTTATGTGATAGACCAACACAAAGTAGCAAGTATGTGTGAGAACATCAGTGATAAAACAGCATAATGAAAACCAAGGAACACACCAGACAGGTCAGCGATAAAGTTGTGTAGAAGTGTAAAGCATGGTTAGGTTATAAAAAAATATCCTAAGCTTTGAACATCTCACGGAGCACTGTTCAATTCATCATCTGAAAATGGAAGGCATATGGCACAACTGCCAAACCTACCAAGACATGGCCAGCCACCTAAAATAACAGCCCAGGCAAGGAGAGCTCTAATTATTAGAGAAGCAGCCAAGAGGCCCATGGTCACTCTGGAGGAGCTGCAGAGATCCACAGCTCAGGTGGGAGAATCTGTCCACAGGACAACTATTAGTTGTGTACTCCACAAATCTGGCCTATATGGAAGAGTCGCAAGAAGAAAGACATTTTTTAAAGTGAGCCATAAGAAGCCCCGTTTGCAGTTTGCCACAAGCAATGTAGGTAACACAGAAAACATGTGCAAGAAGGTGCTCAGAAGAGACCAAAGTTGAACTTTTTGGCCTAAATGCAAAATGCTATGTGTGTCGGAAAACTAACCCTGAACACACCATTCCCACCGTGAAACATGGTGGTGGCAGCATCATGCTGTGGGGATGCTTTTCTTCAGCATGGACAGGGAATCTGGTCAGAGTTGATGGGAAGATGGATGGAGCTAAATACAGTGCAACCCTGGCAGAGGCTGCAAAAGACTTGAGACTGGGGCGGAGGTTCACCTTCCAGCAGGACAACGACCCTAAACATACAGCCATGGCTACAATGGAATGATTTAGATCAAAGCATCTTCATGTGTAAGAATGGCTCAGTCAAAGTCCAGACCTAAATTGAGAATCTTTGGCAAGACTTGAAAATTGCTGTTCACAGATGTTATACATCCAATCTAACTGAGCGCGAGCTCTTCTGCAAAGAGGGGCAATTTTTTACCCTCTAAATGTGCAAAGCTGGTAGAGACATACCCCAAAAGACTGGCAGCTGTAATTGCAGCAAAAAGTGGTCTTACAAAGTATTGACTCAGGGCGGCTGAATACAAATGCGTGCCATACTTTCCATATATTTTTTTTGTTTTTTTATAATTTTGAAAACTGTGTATCATTTTCTTTTCACTTCACACATACTTGCTACTTTGTGTTGGTCTGTCACATAAAATCCCAATAAAATACACTTAATTTTGTGGGTGTAACGTGTGGAAACATTCAAGTAGTATGAATACTTTTTCAATGCACTATATTTTGGGTTGACGGATGGATAGTACATCACAACGCTGTTGGTAACCCAAGGCTCTTTCAGTCCATACCAATAAATTTCAATACCATCTATTGACTTAAACACTCTAATTCCTAAACTTATGGTGTAAGTTCTTGACTGCCCCACAGCTATTTCATGATTCATGTCCTATACATCATCATTCATGTCCCATCACTACTTGTAACTCAACCCTTTAATATTCTCGTATACCGATCACTGGTGACCATATCTCAACATCTCCAGTTCCTTAAACATGTACAGAGATAATTTTGGGATCATCCCCTCAGTCAAGGTTCATATTCAGGTCCCATCAACTACTTTCCATCATCCAACATAAAAATATCTCTTATTATATTAAGTATTATAGAGTTTATCACTTGTACATGTTCCAGTTATATCGGACCATTACACTACTTTTCTAGGGTATTCATATGATATGATTGGCATCCCTCTGTTGTGACTTCTGCTACTCATATAATGCAGCTTTTATTCCCCCTAACGTTATCCATACACATTTGTTGGAAACTTTACAACAACAGACAATTATCCAGATATGAATCTCCAATGACCACTAGTCATCAGGTTCTAGTTCACTTCAATGAAGGTCTTTTGGATATGAGTGCCCATCTCAGACATTTAAGCCCAGCATTTATATGTAGGGTGTAAATGCCTGAAGTGAGCACCCACGTCCACCAGATTTACATCATTAATGACCATCAAACCAGCCATGCACACAAGATATGGCTGACAGCTCTCTCTCCCAATTCTCCCATACACATGCTCCTGTTCTCCTGAGCCAAGCACACATGCCAGAACCTATGGCAGGTGGTACAGTACAGACCAAAAGTTTGGACACCTTCCCATTCAAAGAGTTTTCTTTATTTTCATGACTATGAAAATTGTAGATTCACACTGAAGCCATCAAAACTATGAATTAACACATGTGGAATTATATACATAACAATAAAGTGTGAAACAACTAAAAATATGTCATATTCTAGGTTCTTCAAAGTAGCCACCTTTTGCTTTGATTACTGCTTTGCACACTCTTGGCATTCTCTTGATGAGCTTCAATCGGGTAGTCATCTGAAATGGTTTTCACTTCACAGGTGTGCTCTGTCAGGTTTAATAAGTGGGATTTCTTGCCTTATAAATGGGGTTGGGATCATCAGTTGCGTTGTGGAGAAGTCAGGTGGATACACAGCTGATAGTCCTACTGAATAGACTGTTAGAATTTGTATTATGGCAAGAAAAAAGCAGCTAAGTAAAGAAAAACGAGTGGCCATCATTACTTTAAGAAATTAAGGTCAGTCAGTCCGAAAAATTGGGAAAACTTTGAAAAGGGTCCCCAAGTGCAGTCACGAAAACCATCAAGCGCTCAAAGAAACTGGCTCACATGCGGACCGCCCCAGGAAAGGAAGACCAAGAGTCACCTCTGCTGCGGAGGATAAGTTCATCCGAGTCACCAGCCTCAGAAATCGCAGGTTAACAGCAGCTCAGATTAGAGACCAGGTCAATGCCTCACAGAGTTCTAGCAGCAGACACATCTCTAGAACAACTGTTAAGAGGAGACTGTGTGAATCAGGCCTTCATGGTAGAATATCTGCTAGGAAACCACTGCTAAGGACAGGCAACAAGCAGAAGAGACTTGTTTGGGCTAAAGAACACAAGGAATGGACATTAGACCAGTGGAAATCTGTGCTTTGGTCTAAGGAGTCCAAATTTGAGATCTTTGGTTACAACCACTGTGTCTTTGTGCGATGCAGAAAAGGTGAACGGATGGACTCTACATGCCTGGTTCCCACCGTGAAGCATGGAGGAGGAGGTGTGATGGTGTGGGGGTGCTTTGCTGGTGACACTGTTGGGGATTTATTCAAAATTGAAGGCATACTGAACCAGCATGGCTACCACAGCATCTTGCAGCGGCATGCTATTCCATCCGGTTTGCGTTTAGTTGGACAATCATTTATTTTTCAACAGGACAATGACCCCAAACACACCTCCAGGCTGTGTAAGGGCTATTTGACCATGAAGGAGAGTGATGGGGTGCTGCGCCAGATGACCTGGACTCCACAGTCACCGGACCTGAACCCAATCGAGATGGTTTGGGGTGAGCTGGACCGCAGAGTGAAGGCAAAAGGGCCAACAAGTGCTAAGCATCTCTGGGAACTCCTTCAAGACTGTTGGAAGACCATTTCAGGTGACTACCTGAAAGGTGGCCACTTTGTCGAACCTAGAATATGACATATTTTCAGTTGTTTCACACTTTTTTGTTATGTATATAATTCCACATGTGTTAATTCATAGTTTTGATGCCTTCAGTGTGAATCTACAAATTTTCATAGTCATGAAAATAAAGAAAACTCTTTAAATGAGAAGGTGTGTCCAAACTTTTGGTCTGTACTGTATATATCCTCGAGAACAAACATCCGCTGTCTGGAGGCCCTCATACATGCTTGGCTGATGCCACATAAATCAGCGAGGTTGGTCCCTACACTTCAGCTTCGAAAGGCCCTATTACATGGGCAGATACAGCCAACGAATTGCCTGTTCGCTAGAGGAGGAGACCACTGCTATTACATGCAGCGATCTCCTCCTCAGTATAGGGACGAGCGATCGCTAATGCATCCCTATACTGTTTAATCGTTTGCCGGCAGCAGAGCGCCAATTATACAGCGTGATCTGCCGCCGGCAAACCAGGATTGTTTAACATGTTAAAAGATTCAATTACCCAATGAATGAGCGTTTGCTTGTTCATCAGGTAATCGGCAGCAGTATTACACTGTCGGATTGTTATCGAGCATTCATATGCACGCTTATTGTAATAGGGCCTTTAGTCAGTTTTATAAAATAAAAAAAAAGTTAGATCTGGAGTAGAGATGAGTTAAATCAATGTTAAAATTGAAATTGAGATACAGAGGGGGTGAGGGCTAGAGAGAGATAGAGGGAGAGGGGGAAAGAGAGGAAGGGGAGAGAATGAGAGGGGAAGAGGGGAAGAGAGATAGAGAGAGAGGGATAGGGGAGAGCGAGAAGTAGGGGAGAGAGATTGTGAGGGGGAAAGAGAGGAAGAGGGGGAGAGAGATAGAGAAAGAGAGGGAGAGTGAAAAAGAGAGAGAGGGGGGGAGAGAAGGAAGAGGGAGAGAAACAGAAGGAGAGAAATTTCAAGGCATTTGAACCACTTTTGATTCAGGTAGAACGACAAAATCAGACCGAAAACTAATTTTAGGAAATTTGCTCATCTCTAGTCTGGTGAACAAGGGTGTCCATTTTACCCATTTACGTACGTCGATGTAAGGGGTAAAGGTCCAAAATGAGCAATTATGTATACATCTGTGTTGCCTTTAACGCGGAGCCTTCCACAATCTTTACGAACAAAAGAAAACCTCTTTCTTGAACTCTGGAGGACGGTTTTATCATCGTCACTTGTACACAACAGTGAATTTCTGTCAACTGCACTTTGCCTAACACGATTCCTGTGTTATGCCTGGCAGTAAGTGGACGAATCTAACTCAGCATCAACTAAGCAATTCTGTTAACATTTGCCCCCGAGCGTCTCTCTCTTTGTCCAGTCCCTGTCTTCCAACAGATGTCATCCAAGTCTAATCAAGCATAAAATGGTCATAAATATTCCTTTCTGGTAGATTTCACATTCGTATGTCATGCAGGGACATGATATTTTACTACTACCTCTGGGGAGTACCTAATGTAGAAAACAGTTACTTGTACCAAGAGGCTTCTCTTGCAGCAAAAAAAACAGGCAGTCTTCGCTCTCGATAGACTTCAAAAAGACACGAGACCATCAGTATTATGATGTTTTCTTTGTTTGACGGTCCTCCCCCCTTCCAACCTTACCCTTCTAGACATATCAAGGATTCAGGTCTCAACAAAGACCAATTTTGGTGCGTAGCATACACCACAATAACAATAAAAATGCTGTAAGGCTTCGTTTTCCACTCCAAACACAATGTCAGTTGCATGAAGTGTTTAGTGTGAAAAGACAAGAAAAAAAAAAAAAAAACCTCGGGCCATCATTAGGGAAATTTTTTCCCTCCGCAATCTGAGTGTATTTTACAAAACGTGAGACAGATTTTCTAGATGATTTTTGAAATGGGACAAATATGTTTGAGCTCGGCAGCAAAAATAAAGTAAAAAAAAAATAAAAATTGAAAAATCTTTATTCTTCAAGCAACGTTATCACATTTAGTTAAAACAATAAGTTGGATTCAGGGTATAAATTTATTCTTAACACTAATTTAACATTCGTACGTGAAAGAGGTGATCGCTGAATAAATCCGGCTTCATGACCAACGGAGTGTGAAGAAAGGGTGCAGGGGAAGGAGAGGTTAAGAGGCAATTAATTCTGACTACTTAGCAAAAAGAGCTATTTCTATGCATTCACATCTATATTTACACTGTTTTGGGGGAAGTAAAATTAGGTCATTAATCACTGCAGAAATCAAAGATAAATAGGCATATGCGCCTGTTTCTAGCGTAATTTTCCCTTTAATTTATACCATAACGGCCAATACAGCCAGGGCCGGGGAATGATCAAATACAGTTCAGCTAGCCAGACAGGGAACGCATATGCCTTGCAATGTACTAAGATTTGTATAACCCCCATCATAACAGATAATGATGGGTATATTAATCTACTAACAAAGATATATGGAGCTGGACCTTCGCACATGAGGGGCCACGTGTGACAACGCCTTTACTATAACTGCATATCATAAGTTAGGACCCCCCCTCCCCCTAGGCTGGGGATATAATGATATACAGTGGATATTTTTGTCTTCTTCTTTGGTCAAGAATCATTGCAGCTTTCAATCAGTTATATCCATACCACCAAAAAAGTGGAGGATGCAGACAGCATTGGGTCTCCCATACATGAATAGTCTACAGCCCCTCATGCAAGGAATGCAGATGGGTTCTCCAGCATTTCATCATCGAGAACCCCCTTATGTCGCTTTAAAAAAAAAAAAAAAAAATAGACCAGTAATGAGCCAAGAAGTTCCTTAGCTCTGCTACTTACATGCAATATAATAGACCAGTGTTCCTCAACTCCAGTCCTCAGGGCCCACTTGCCGGTCATGACTTGAGAACCTCCTACAGAATGAATACTGGTGGTAGGCCTTGATTCATTGACGCCAATTGTATCACCTGCTCACTACTAAGGAAATCCTGAAAACATGACCGGCAGGTGGGCCGTGAGGAAAGGAGTTGAGGAACACTGTAAAAGACCATAGTAAGCTGCCTTTAAGGTGGCAGTGGTCCCTTTTAGCTAATGGGACCCTCTGTAGCTGGACAGGTGGCACAGATGGAATATCCACCCCTCTCTTACTGTGGACATACAAGAGAGTATACGGGACCCCTGTAGTCATAAGGTGGGGGGCCCATTAGTTAAAGGGGTTGTCCGGGTTCATAGCCGAACCCGGACACCTCCATTTTCACCCAGGCAGCCCCCCTGACTTGAGCATCAGAGCAGTTCATGCTCCGATGCTCTCCTTTGCCCTGCACTAAATTGCGCAGGGCAAAGGCATTTTTCGGAGTTCCGGTGACGTACCGGGGCTCTCCATGGGGCTGCCAGGAAGCCCGGTGACGTCACTGGCACTGATGGGCAGAATTTAGCGCTGTCCTAGCCAGTAAAACGGCTAGGGTAGAGCTAAAGCCCGTCCATCAGAGCCGGTGATGTCACCGAACACACTGCCGGGCGGAAGTTTCCGCCCGGCAGTGTATTATTGAAAACAAAAGAGCCCATACCCTGCGTGATCTAGCACAGGGCAAGGGAGCACATCGGAGCATGAGTTCTGAACCTGGACAACCCCTTTAAAAAACACCCTAGCCCAATAGAGTCAAGGCCATCTCCTCTTGGGACTTGGGACTCACAACAAGGGACATCGCACTAAATTTTTCCCAACCGGTGGGGGTTTCTTAAGTCAGATGCTAACTGATCAGTCATTTATGGTAATGTCCTATTGGTAGGGTGCACCCTGGTGACAAAATGCACGGAAAGGTCCATTCTCTGTCCTATTGTTTTTCAATGGAAATCCATGTTGCAGGGAGAAAGTGTGGTTTTCACGCGAGTGGCTACATGTGGATAAGACCCACCTAATGGAGCTAACGCAGATCCACAGCATGAGCCACTACAAATCCACCTTAGGAATCCATATTTCTTCTGAGATTCCATTGTGGAATTTTCCAATAGAAAAATCCATTGTGTGAACATACACTAAGGATGAAATTTCAACACGGACTGATTTAAAGGGGTTTTCCAGAATTAGAATATTGATGACCTTTTTCTCAGAGTAAAATACTGATGACCTATCCTCAGGATAGGTCAATAATATCTGATCGGGAGGGATCTGACTCCTGACACCTCTGACGATCAGCTGTTTGAAGAGCAGAGCTCTGGTGTGCCCTATGATCTCCTCCGAGGCCAGACATGTCACATTCAGCCATATGGCCTAGGCTTGCTCAGGGCTGTAAAACCAAGCACAGCCTATACAACATATGGCGCTGTGCTTGGTATGCTATGAAGAGGCTCTCACCGCAGAGCCATAGCCTCTTCAAACAGCTGATCGATGGCGGTGCTCGAGTCAGACCCCTACCGATCAGATACTGATGGCCTATCCTAAGGATAGGTCATTATTGCTCTACTACTGAAAACCTCCTTTAAAGGGGTTATCCTGGCATAGATAATGATGACCTATCCTCAGGATATTCAAGTCCCGGCATCCCCGCCTATCAGCTCTGGTGAGCACAGCCAGCTCCCAGCAGCTCTCCAAGCACACTGCCGTACATTGTATAGTGGCTGTGCTTGGTATTGCAACCCGGCCCCATTCACTTCAATGGGGCTGACATCACATGGCCTAGGGCGAGGCCGTGGCGCTCAGGGAGAGCTGACCTCTTCTAACAGTTGATCGGCAGGGGTCCAAGGTGTGGGATCCCGGCCAAACTGATATTGATGACCTATCCAGAGGATAGGTCATCAATATTAATTGCTGGATAGCCCCTTTAAGGTTGTTAACCTAAGAGTTATATTTACCTCCACTGGTAAATAAAAATGTCCGATAAATAGGAGAATCCTATTAATCTCATTCCATGGACCTATAGTGCCAGTCGAACTTAGTTGTACCGTCAACTGTGCTTTGCTACGCAATACATACCCAATTTCAACAAAGCCAAGCATAGACAGTATACATTTCTGCCTCTTGCTGCAGTTATAACTTCCTGCTAATCCTCCTCATAAATTTCATATAACTCAGCGCAAATGTGTGATCCCTGCACATGAGACACAGTTCTAGCTTGTCTATCACATCATGCCCTGTATCTACAGCACATACTGCAGTGTGTATAGTGTAAGATGGGATGGGGGGGTTAAGAATAATGCAGTTTCAAGAGCAAAACGTGTAGACTTGCACTTTAAGACATTCAATTATGGCACCCTTAACCCGTGATATGGCTCGAGGGGACTGTCTAGCACTGTGTGAGCACCCCCTCAGGCGGTGACTGGGTTAATCCTGAGAGACATTTAGATAAATAGAAGACATTAAGGTCCTCAGGACCCGTTCAGTAGGCTCCCTCGCGTTATTACGAGACAGAAAACTCTTTAAGTACCATTTTCAGATGTTAAATCATCGTTCTTGCGGCACATATCCTTCAGGCTCCCGCGGGAACAATATCTAAAGACAGAGTGCTAACAAATTCAATCCAGTAAACAGGCGCTCTCTCCCACTCGCTCGCGCTTGTTGTCTAGTACCTTTGTGTTCCAGTTCCCAGTCCTGTCATCCATTCTGTGTCTCGGCTTTGATGCTAAAGAGTGAATGAGTGTTGTCATCTATTATCCAGAGCGTACATGGAAAATTATAAATAAGAAATAAAAGTCACTTCTTGCTACACTACTTTTGCATTAGAAACGTGGCGTCTCCGTTACTTCCCTAGACCCTACGGAGAATGGAACACTGCAAATCTAAGATAGCATGGCGAACACAACAGAAGGGGGCAAGACAGGGACAAAACCTCTCCAGGATCTGCATTTCTTCCATATGAAGAAATGGCCGTCACCACCCATATCAATATATAGATCTTACACGGGCTGAATCTACAGTATGTGTGATTATTGATGAGGATGGTGATTTGGGCACAAGGTCTCCATGACAACAATAATCCCCCCAAAAAATTGGAAAAGGCCATAAGAAGAAAATCCAAGATCGATAAGCAGGGAGGATGGATGGTGGAAGCCACCTAGAACTCCAAGGAGATGGAGGCCTGAGACAGGTGGTACTTGTACACTCCATACAATACAGTCCTGGCGAGCTCAGGTTGGAAAACCACTGTTTTAAGCTCCCCATACATAAAGGGGTTGTTCACCCATAGGGACCTCTCGGGCAAACCCCCAGTGTGCCTCCCTCAAGGACACTGCAGCTCTCAGGTCTCCCCACATCAACATCTGGTTTTAAGTGGGTCATGTGGCCACTGCCGCCAATTAGGGCTGCATTAAATAATTATTTTAGAAATAGAGTATTTTACCCATTATTTTTACGATTGAGTACTCTAATAAGAGAAAATTAATTAATAGACTGTTTTCCTTTATAAAAACTCATCAGACCCCCTGCCATCAGTCCCCAACACCCTTCGTTCCTGCGATAAGCCCAAGTGCATCAGTTCCCCCAGTGCCATCAGCTCCCTTCCCCGAGTGCCGTCAGCTCCCTTCCCCGAGTGCCGTCAGCGCCGTTCCCCGAGTGCCGTCAGCGCCGCTCCCCCAGTGCCGTCAGCTCCGCTCCCCCAGTGCCGTCAGCTCCGCTCCCCCAGTGCCGTCAGCTCCGCTCCCCCAGTGCCGTCAGCTCCGCTCCCCCAGTGCCGTCAGCTCCGCTCCCCCAGTGCCGTCAGCTCCGCTCCCCCAGTGCCGTCAGCTCTCTTCCACCCCAGTGCCATCAGCTCTCTTCCACCCCAGTGCCATCAGCTCCTCTCCCCCAGTGCCATCAGCTCTCTTCCATCCCAGTGCCATCAGCTCTCTTCCACCCCAGTGCCATCAGCTATCCCCCACCCCAGTGCCATCAGCTCCACTCCCCCAGTGCCATCAGCTCCCCCTCCAATGCCACCAGCTCCCTCATGTTATCAGTTGCTCCCCTTCCCAGTGCCATCAGCTCCTCCCCCACTGCCATCAGTTCCCCCACTCCCCCTCCTCGCTGCAGCAGCAGTGAACTAAAATTTCCTGACAATGTGTGTACGTCAGGATCCAGTGCAGCGTTGTGCAAGCAGGCAGGTGACCATGGAGAGTTAGTAATAGCAAGCTCTTCACTCACACTCTGTGGTCACATGGCACAAACGAATCATCGATTCGAGGATTTTTTTGTGTTGAGTTAATCGATTAATTCGAGTAATTGTTTTAGCCCTACTGCCAATGACTGACTGCAACAGTGATGTGTCTCCCAAGCATCATGTCACTGGGTCACGTGATGCATGGAAGAGAGGTCACTGCTGCAGCCAGTCATTGGCTGCAGTGGCTACATGAACAGCGTCAAAGTCCGGTTTGAGGTGGGAAAACCTGAGAGCTTAAAAATGGGGAGCGAAGGAGCTGGAACCCAGCTATGCTGGGGGTCTTCCCAAGATTCCCCCATTGGTGAACAACCCCTTTAAGTTGGCCATACATATTAAACAGCTCATTTAGCCTGACCTCCCCATACTCATGCATGATCATTACATCCAAGTGCACATGAGCTGTCAATACCGCTGCCGACAGACACTTCTGGCACCGGCTTATCTTACTTGAAAACAAAATGATCAGGCATGTTGAAATCTAGCTGCTGATCCTTCTTCCCCCAGCATCTGGCATCGAAGGGAGTCAGGATGCCTCCACACATTAGATGGTCATCCAGCTCCACCGAAATAGGCAGGCTCGGAGGAAATTCGTCTGAAGTGCTTGGTCACCTTTACAGTCACTGACATTTCGTGTGTTTCAATGGAGAAAGGGGTCAGGCTTTTCCTAGCAATGGCTTATCCCCAGGAGGAACAAAGGATCGAGCATGCTGAAATCAACATGCACAATCTTTGTTTCCTCCAACATCTCCTGTCAGGGTAGATTTTGGACAATTCCACACATATTAGATAGTTACCCGTCAGTCGGTTCGGCAGTCATCCATCTGATGTCTGTGGGAACCCTTACAGTGTATGTATGCTTACGAAGGGAAGGGAGATATTTAGATACCGGCAGGTTATTTGGCTCTCAAGGAAACTGGGCAAGGTGGGTGCCTCATATAGGGAAATTTTACTGAGGGCACAAAAGACAAATATGAATCCATATACGCTATTGCAACCACAGTGCGATGATTTTGCAGGTCCACAGACCCAGTTCTCTAGGCCTGTAGATGTCAGTGTGACATTTAAAGAAAAGCCTGAGCCGCTGTCTTGGACGGAGCCTGGCAGCCTGTACTATGTCCCAGTGAGAGATAGATGTGTATTCTCCTACAACTTGCACATTATCAGCCATTTACTGCACAACACTGACCACATCCGCACAGAGAGATCCCAGAGTGCGATAGCGCCTGGACTCTCCACTTCTCACGCTGACTCATGCCGCAAGCATCTCCCGTAGCGCTGCCCCACCATCCAGTAGGCAATTACTGCTTTACACAAACATTAATTAAAATGAAATCATGTAAGCAGACAGATAAACAGGCAGCAGGCTATTCTCTCCAGCCATGAGGACTCGATTGCTGTACTTAAGTAGAAGGTTAAAGGGATCCTCTCAGGGTGAATACGAAGGGCGGCGTGGTATAGAGCAAGAGGAGCCGAGCAGATCGATACATAGATTTGTGGGGAAAGATTTGGTATAACTCTTTTTCATTTCAATCTCAGCTCTTTCTATGCTTAGGAGTCCAGTGGGCGGTCCTATCAGTGATTGACAGCCTCCCCCTGCACAATTACGTATGGAGACAGCTGTCAATTACTGAGTAGTGTTGATCGCAAATATTCGAATTGCAAATTTTAATCGCGACAATCGCCACTTCGAGAATTCACCAAGATGTAGAATATAGTGATATACAGGGTGGGCCATTTATATGGATACACCTTAATAAAATGGGAATGGTTGGTGAAATTAACTTCCTGTTTGTGGCACATTAGTATATGTGAGGGGGGAAACTTTTCAAGATGGGTGGTGACCATGGCGGCCATTTTGAAGTCGGCCATTTTGAATCCAACTTTTGTTTTTTCAATAGGAAGAGGGTCATGTGACACATCAAACTTATTGGGAATTTCACAAGAAAAACAATGGTGTGCTTGGTTTTGACGTAACTTTATTCTTTCATGAGTTATTTACAAGTTTCTGACCACTTATAGAATGTGTTCAATGTGCTGCCCATTGTGTTGGATTGTCAATGCAACCCTCTTCTCCCACTCTTCACACACTGATAGCAACACCGCAGGAGAAATGCTAGCACAGGCTTCCAGTATCCGTAGTTTCAGGTGCTGCACATCTCGTATCAATCACTAATATGTAGTCAGACCTGCTAAAATGTGCACATTATTAATTGCCGCATCATATGCGCAACTCAAATGATTTGGACCCATTGATTGGTGTCATTATTATGGTGATTGGCCTGAACTGAAGATACCAACATAATATGTACAAGTTTGCTTCAAATTTCTCTTTGGATTAGCCATTTAGGGCAATTTCATTGGCCCGGGAAAAAGGGGCCGCGTGTCTGCCGATCGCTGAACTGACTGTATCCTAGCGTTTTATGATGCAGTCAGTTCATATCTGATGGTGGATCTCTTGTACTGGACTCACAGCCTCATGCGCCATCAGGTATGAACTGACTGAGTCGTAAAACCATAGGATACAGTCAGTTCAATTCAGGGGAGCCGCAGTCAAATCAGGAGATCCAGCAGATACATACCCAGTTTTTCCAGGGCTGATCACGTTCATGTGAAACAGCCCTAAGGCCCCTTTCACACAAACGTGTGCGCTCTGTGGCCGTATTGCAGACCGCATTTGCGGATCCGCAAAACACGGGCACTGTTCCATGTGCATTCTGCATAATGGATGTGGACCCATTCACTTCAATGGGTCCGCAAATCCGGAGATGCGGAATGGAAGCACGGAGCGGAACCCTACTTCCATTCTGCAAAAAGATAGGACATGTTCTATCTTTTTACGAAACGGCCGGATCACGGACCCTTTAAAGTGAATGGGTCCGCGATCCACTGTGGCTGCCCCACGGTGGGTGTTCGTGCATTGCGGCCCGGCGACGGGGCGCACAAGTTCGTGTGCAAAGAGGCCTAAGGGGAAGATCACATGGCGGCTTTTTAAACAGAATTTTGGCACCGACTGTCCGTGCTGAACTTTTGCTGATGGCTGCGTCCTTCCTGCCTCCCATAGCCGCGCTGCTCCGCGATCCTCAGCGCTGCCTCCTATAAAGAAGTATGGGAGGCAGAGCGGAAGCGGCCATTGGCAGGTTTCCAGCAGAATTTCAGCGCGACTGTCCGCGCTAAAATTCCAGTTGAAAAGCTGCTGTGTGAATGTCCCTTTAAAGTTAAAATCTCCACTGCCATGGAACCATAGGAGTTTTTTTCTTCTTTATTCGCACCAAAAGCTAAAACCAAACTCCTGCTGGTTTCTTAATGGAATACTACTTGGTAATGTACCTGGATTAACAGTGCTCCAAAAACAGTCATGTGACCTTAGCCCGACCTTCCAACAGCGGAATCCTCATTTTGGGGGGGGGGGGGGGGGGGTGATTTATCAGTCCCACCCCGATTTATTCAGGATCACCCACTCAAAGAAATACCAGAACTGGCCACTTTGGGACCATCTGCCTAATCCCCATTAACCTCTCGATCAGTTTTGTGGGAAGATTCCACGAAAAATGGGACAGTTGTGAGCTACGGCTTAGCGCTAACTAGAAGACTATTAAATTAAAAGGAGGGGGGTCACCAAGAAATTCACCGATAAACCAGGTACCATGGCTTGTAGGACTAGCTCAGCTGAACTTTTACTTAGCGATCCATTGCTTCATTCTGGAGAAAAAGCTTTTAATTCATGTGCAAATAAGCAGTTAAGTGCAACGTGGGTGGGACAATGTGTAAACTTGCTCCTCCTGCTTCTTCTGCCAGCTCCTCCCTCTCCTTCTTGATTGACAGGAACATACAGGAACCTCAAGGAGAGAGAGGGTCTGGCAGAGGAGACAGGAAGAGCAAGGGTGCACAGAGTAGCCTGGGTCCACCCTCAGTGCACTTAACGGCTCATTTGCATTTGGATTCATAGAGCTTTTTTTTCTCCAGAAGGAAACAAATTGTCACTAAGTGAAAGGCATCATTACATTCAGCGGAGCGAGCCCTGTAACGCACTGTGCCTGGTGTAACAGTGAATTTCCTGGTATCGAACTCCCTTTAAGCTCCCATAATGCACTTTAGTAGTCTGTTGAATGGACATTATATAATTAGGACGCAAAAATAATTCTGCTGCTCGAATTCCCAGCGATCATCTTTACTCTAACTGCGACAGGTGTTCAATTTCCCTACAGCGCCACCACAGGGGAAACAAGGCATTACACAGTTCTCATTTGGTGCTGGTAGACATGCCAGGTCCTCCAGAGCAAGAGACTTGTTTGCTGTTGCCATCTGTGCTGGCTAAAGGTACTTTCACACTAGTGTTATTCCTTTCCGCCATAGAGTTCCGTCCTAGGGGCTCAATACTGGAAAAGAACTGATCAGTTTTATCCTAATGCATTCTGAATGGACAGCAATCCGTTCAGTTCAGTCTTTTTGACTTTTCAGGACGGAGATAATACCGCAGCATGCTGCGGTTTTATCTCCGGCCCAAAAAAAACTGAACACTTGACTGAATGCTGTATCCGGCATTTTTTTTCCATAGGAATGCCGGATCCATCCTTCCGGTCTGCGCATTTGCAGACCTTTAAAAATGTGAAAAAAAATAAATACCGGATCCGTTTTACCGGATGACACCGGAAAAATGGATCCAGTATTGCAATGCATTTTTCTGACTGATCAGTCAGAAAAAACTACATGTGTTTGCATACAGTTTGCCTGATCAGGCAGGTAGTTCCGTTTCTTTTGCGTTTTTCCGTTCCGTTTTTCCGTATGCCATGTACAGTATACAGTAATTACATAGAAAAAATTGGGCTGGCCATAACATTTTCAATAGATGGTTAACAAAAAACAGAACGGAAACGGAAGACATACGGATGCATTTCCGTATGTGTTCCGTTTTTTTTTGCGGACCCATTGACTTGAATGGAGCCACGGAACGTGATTTTCGGGCAA
Source organism: Bufo gargarizans (assembly GCF_014858855.1). NCBI lineage: Eukaryota > Metazoa > Chordata > Amphibia > Anura > Bufonidae > Bufo > Bufo gargarizans. Next base: position 201,669,249 of record NC_058086.1, read on the forward strand.
TAATAGGACATGTTCTAGCTTTTAACAGAACTGAAAAACAGAAATACGGAAACGGAATGCATATGGAGTACATTCAGTTTTTTTTGCGGAACCATTGAAATGAATGGTTCTGTATACGGAACACAAAAAAACAGCCGAGAGAGAGAGAGAGAGAGAGAGAGAGAGAGAGAGAGAGAGAGAGAGAGAGAGAGAGAGAGAGAGAGAGAGAGAGAGAGAGAGAGAGAGAGAGAGATCTCAAATGGAAATGGCTCGAACAGATGACAACTGATGCAACAGGATCCGTTTTTTTACTGCATACAGTTTTATTTTTTTCTCTCTCTTCTTTTGACGGATCAGAAGAACGGAAAGCTAAACGGTGACGTGAATGCACCCTAGTACATAAGGGCCTTAAATGGGGGGTGAGCTGCAACACCAGACACGGCCCATGGACAAAAGTGGCACTGTTTCGGGGAAAAAAGCAAAACCTGAACAACCCATTTGAGGAAAAAACTAGCAAAGCTGTCAGCAGAACTTAGTTCCAGGTCTCCACGAGTCATGATAGGGGAGTGAAAGGCACTCGGTGCAGAATGAGACTTGCAAGGAAGCCATGCTTGTTGTGTAAACATGGTGATAACGCTGATCTAAGAAATCTTCAAGTCACAGAAACCTAAATCTTTACGCCTCAAGCAGACGAGACATCTGAGATAAGAACAGAAAGACTAAAGCCCCCAAAATGATGAAGCTGCTGTCCGGTGGCCCCGCTGCTTTTCATCTCTTCACAGACAGGCAGTTTTTGGCTCTTAACTAGTCGGACATTGTGGGGCAGCACGTTTTATTAATATGGGTCGTACATATCTTTTACGATTAGTCATTTATTCCAGTCAATAATCTTTAATGGAAGTGTAAAAAACGTAAGGGGAGATTTACTTAGACTGGCATTTCACATTCATCTGAAATATGCTGCAGTAAGATAGGTCAAATTTATTAAGAGGTGAAGAAGGCCTTTAACTAAATGTGGCACATCACTGGCTGTCCGTGTGCCAGAAAATGAAATCCACGCCTGCCATGGGCAGATTTTTTTTGCGACTTTTTTTATGCCGCAAAACTGGCGTTAATAGACTCTCTAAATGAATAAGTATTTTGGAAGAATTATGTCCTCACTATATATGTGACTGTCATGTATATATCCATGCCCTAGTTCTTACAGAGCCTATAGCAGTGATGGCTAACCTTGGCACTCCAGCTGTGGTGAAACTACGACTCCCAGCATGCTCCATTTATTTCTATAGAGTTCTGAGTGCAGCCAAGCAAGCGGGGCATCTTGGGAGTTGTAGTTTTACCACAGCTGGAGTGCCAAGGTTAGCCATCACTGGCCTATAGCATCCCCTGAATGTCTCCCCCAAATTCTGCAAGGAAGCGACTGGTGTATTTAGATTGGCTTAAAAGGATCACATGACCCTCTCAGCCATTCCTTTAAAAGAAGAAGAAATGGGGGGGGGGGGTCGTAAGAAAGTTGCTGGATAGTCAAGAAGGTTCGGTTCTCCAGGCTGGCTCCATAGCACCATCATAGAACCTTTTCCATAAATCGAGCTGATCAGATGATCGCCATAGCACCTTTCCCATAAATCAAGTTGGTCAGATGATCGCCATAGTACCTTTCCCGTAAATCAAGTTGCTCAGGCGATTGGTCTTGGCCAATCAGCCGAAAGGAATGTGTTGCATTGGGATTAGGGATTTGAGACCTATTTAGTGGCTGCTGTTACACCCAACAGTTTAGCATGACCAATCTCTCAGTGCTTTGGGGATATGTGGTCCATAATGATATCCCTGAAGCTACCAGTAATTGGCTACTACAGTGGTAGGAATCCCTGGTGACTGGTGGCACGGCAATGGGCCCATAACTTTGGGTGTTGGTAAATCCCTTTAAAAATTTGAAGGCGAAATGGGACAGTGAAATATATGGCAACCATAGGGACTAGGTATCCCAATAATATCTTTTACCTTTGACTCAACACTGTTGTAAGAACAAGCCCATAGGGTTAAAGGGTTTGTCCCATCTTGCCGTTTACATGGCAAGATGCTACTAAGTGCTGGCCGGGGTTATGGAAATAGATGAGCGGGCCGCACTCTCGTGTCCGTAACTCTCATTGTAGTCAATGGGAGCTATACAAACAGTGTAGAAGGATAAGCTACACCGCTTCCACAACTCCGGGAGTTACGAAAGCAACGTGCCTGGTTCTGCTATGCGGTTTAGCTCCCATTCACTACAGTTTTTTCGGTCTACAAACTGCAAATCCGCAAAACACGGATACCGGCCGGTGTGCTTTCCGCATTTTGCGGACCGCACATGGCCACCACTATAATAGAAAAATGCCTATTCTTGTCCGAAAGAATAGGACATGCTCTATCATTTTTGCGGGGCTGTGGAATTGAACTACGGATGCGAACAGCACACGGTGTACTGTCCGCATCTTTTGCCACCCCATTTAAATAAATGGGTCCGCACCCGTTCCGCAAAAATGTGGAATAAAACATACGGCCCACCTGAATGAGCCCTTATGGAAATGGCGGAGCACCGGCCCGCTTGGCTGCTTCCATAAGTCTGGCCACCTAGGGCCGGCGCTTAGTCCCATCTCGCTGTGTTCACCGGCCGTGTGCATTTCCCCCACTTTCCGCGAGCCCTATCTTGTCCGCAAAAAAGGACAAGAATAGGACATGTTCTATAATTTGCAGAATGGCCACACGGATGCGGACAGCACACAGATGACATCCGTGTGTTGTCCGATTTTTTTTATCGGCCCCCTTAAAAATGCAACAAATCGGCAAAAAAATTCGTGGATCGAAAATAGGGTGGTGTGACGGTAGCCTTAGACATGGTGAAACAATGGTGGTGTCGTACTACTAGCATTTTTCCTTTTTTAATCCCTTCTTTTCCTGCCACAGAAGGCTCTTTTTTTGTTTAACAGCAAAATTACATTTTACGCACAATTGTCTTTGCAGTAAGATGTATACCGTGCCCTTCACTGAATGCGAAATTGATATCATCATCTCTTAGTTTAGATCTCACTACTTAACCTTCAGATTAAAAGTTATTAGACATGAATGGCAAAAAAAAAAAAAAAGAAGACATTCCATCAGTGATCCCCCCCCCCCCCCCCCCCCTCCCAAATGCTTGAATGGTCTGGGAAAATGTTTCACTGAATTTTGTTAATGATTTTCTCCTTCAACCTTTACAAAAAGAACTCCAAAAAGGCGCCACAAAACAAAAAGACCTTAGAAAAACATTAAAGCGCCAAACAATACACAGGAACTTTGTGTTTAATTCATGAAGGTATTGATCTTTCTCAGAAGAGCTTAAAAAAAAAAAAGTTAAGGTCAGCTGATACGTGGCGTGCTCGGCGGGGTAATCCCACCTTCAGGTAAACAGCTATTTAAATAGCAATGTGGAGATGTTTAATAATTACTCATTTTTTATTAAGACAAAGAACAAGGCAGACATTATCCCCGGCCGAGGCCAACAAACAAACTCAGACCTGCCCAGTTATGTCAATATGAAACAAAAGCTTTATCTAAGTTGCTTGTGTTCACTTAGAATGAGATAAGAACACATGACCAAAGGGACTGGAGAAAAAAAGAGTTTATAACCTCTTACCATATGTTTTCCTAAGCTCTTGTCCATAAAGCGGGTGTGGTGCAGACAACAATTAGCAGAACTTGCTTTTTCTTTGTATTTTTTGTACAAGGTTGCTGTTTTATTTATTTATTTTATTCAAAGGAGGCCGTTCAATAAACTTTATAATTATTTTTTTTTTTTTAAAGGGTTTTTCTCATGAAAACAATCCTGTCCATCCATTAAAGGGGTAAGGCTACTTTTACACTTGCTTTTTGAACGGATCCGTCATGGATTTGCAAAAAACTGATCAGTTACAATAATACAACCACATGCATCCGTCTTGAACACCATTAAAAGTCAATGGGAGACGGATCCGTTTTCTATTGTGCAGGATTGTGTCAGAGAAAACTGATCCGTCCCCATTGACTAACATTGTGTGCGGCAGGATGAATCCGTTTGGCTCAGTTTCGTCAACCAGGCAGCGTTTTGGTGTCCGCCTCCAGAGCGGAATGTAGACTGATTGGAGGCAAACTGATGAATTCTGAGCGGATCCAGAATAAATTAGGGCAAAACTGATCCGTTTTGGGCCGCTTGTGAGAGCCCATGACGGATCTCACAAACGCCAGTGTGAAAGTAGCCTTGTCCGGGTATATGTTTTTACATTGCCAGCAACTTACTAGGCTACTTTCACACTCGCGTTTCGGGCGGATCCGTCATGGATCTGCAAAAATGGATCCGTTACAATAATACAACCGCATGCATCCGTCATTAACGGATCCGTCTGTATTATCTGTAACCTAGCCAAGACGGATCCGTCATGAACTCTATTAAAAGTCAATGGGAGACGGATCTGTTTTCTATTGTGCTGGATTGTGTCAGAGAAAACGGATCCTTCCCCATTGACTTACATTGTGTGCCAGGACGGATCCGTTTGGCTCAGTTTTGTAAAAAGGGACATCAAAACGCTGCAGGCAGCCTCCAGAGCGAAATGGAGACTGAACTGATGCATTCTGAGCGGATCCTTTTCCATTCAGAATGCATTAGGGCAAAACGGATCTGTTTTGGACCGTTTGTGAGAGCCCTGAACAGATCTTACAAACGGAAAGCCAAAACGCGAGTGTGAAAGTAGCCTAATGTACTTGCTCTACTTTTCAATCTCATTCTGGAGACAGGGAGAGCGGTGACATGACTGAATGGTCGCCATGCTATACTACATTCCCCCAGCAATGGTCAATGGCAAAAGCTAGACCTTCGCACAACACCCCATTATTGTGGTTTCCTAAAGGCAAATGTTTACATCCAAATACTAAAGTGCAAAAATTATACCGCACAACTATAGCTATGTTTTTTAGCCAACAGTGGTTGTGACAGCCTGACTCCCTAATTTAGCAAGGGGGGCCGAAGTCAGCTTTAGTCTAATCTGGGTCCATTGGGATTAGGGTGTGCAGGGTTAAATGGGTAAACATGTGGTAGACATGTCAAGCCACAAGTGGTGTAGACATTGTGACCCATGGGTCCACATTAGGGGGTATGGAGTCTGCATAAACTGGCTAGGCCGAAATTTAAGGGAGCTTTCTGAGCGTTTACTGATGATCTATCCTCTGCATAGGTCATCGGTATCTGGTCGGTAGGGATCCGACCCTTGGGACCCACATCGATCAGCTGTTTGAGAAGGGAGTGGTGCCAGCAGTAGCACTGCTGCCTTCTCCAGCTTTTCCTAGGTCATGTGATGTCATGTTCATCGGTCACATGGCCTAGGTGCAGCTAAACCCCCATTGAAGTGAATGGGACTGGGCACAAGCCGATATGCAATGTACGGTGCTGTGCTTGGTGAGCTACTGTGAGTGCTGGTGCCTTCTCAAACAGCTCATTGGAGGGGGTCCCGGGTTGTCGGACCCACAAGCAATCAGCTACTGATGACCTATCAAGAAAAAAAAAAAAAAAAAACACTCTTGGAAAACCCCTTTAAAGGACCATATGTAAGGCATTTAAGGCTTTAATTTACATTGTTGGGGGTCCAATGGGTTTTAGCTTCTTGATCCCAACTGATGTTGAAGGAAAATTACTTTAGAAAGCTCACTGTCAAACCCTTTTGGGTGATGTCCCTCAGAACAATGCTGGTGTACCTCCATTCCAGGGATTGGTGGAGGTCTAATCTCATAGAAGCCCACCAGTGTGGGCTTCTAACTTGCCTATAAATTTCTCCATGCACGCTGGAATATCATCCAACATCATCTGAACCTGACAATTTGGGGGGGGGGGGGGGAATCATAAACTATCTAATGTGAATAGGGGCCACTCTCTCCCTCAACAGATGATGTTGGGTGGAGGAAGGGTTGGGCAAGATGAATTTCAGCACCCGATCCTTTAGATCTGGCAGGAGATAGGCCACTGGAAGTGCTTGGCATCGGCATTCTCTTCTCCAGCCACTGAAGACACATGCCTAATTGGTCAAACCAATCATGTGTATGGGGGGGGGGGGAAGGTCAGAAGGAATAGCTGTCGGCCAAACAAGCATCTTAGGACATGTCAGAAGTCTTATAAAACCAGAGAAACACTTTTTAACTTTCCCAAAGTGCAAGGCTACTATTGCTATGCTTTATTCATGTTGCGCCCGATGATGACTTGGCATCTCCGTTAGTAAACGTGCACTGCAGGTGTTCAAAACATCTACACAATGCCAAGTCTCCAGCATCTCTGCTACCGAAAAGTTGAAGAAATCAATTTTATTTGCCACCCCCTTTACAGTGTTGCCTTGTTTTATGCACATTCGGCTTATGTCCCAGCCTTCAGTCCACAGCATTGACTGATAAATGCAAAACTTGCTCCTTGCCCACAAAATAACACAGTGCATAAAAGAAGTCACCCTATAACCCTCTCTTATCAAATAATCTGTGATGCACCTAAAAGTGTACTCGACTCCATTAGGCAAGCCATATAGCTTTACATTATACAAACATTCCAATTCTGCCGGCTCAGCAGGACTTGTCAATAAATGCAAGCCATTGCAAAATCCCAATGTGTGTTTTTTTTCTTTTTCTTTCTAAGAGAAAAAAGATATGAGGCTGCCAATTCTGCAAAATTTACTCTTTGCAATCTTTGAGCTAATCTGTCAACAAATTGTCATTAAAACGCATACCTGGTAAAAGTTCAGTCCGACGTCTCTCCCTGTATCCCGTTTCACAGCACAGAGGGCACACAGAAAGTCCCTTTTTTCGCTTTTTTTAAAATAAAAAATTTGGGATATTGTTAGGCTACTTCCACACTAGCGTTTTTTGCAGATCTGCCATGGATCAGCAAAAACGCTTCCGTTACAATAATACAACCGCATGCATTCGTCATGAACGGATCCGGTTGTATTATGTCTTCTATAGCTATGAGAGATCCGTCTTTAACACCATTGAAAGTCAATGGAGGACGGATCCGTTTTCTATTGTGCCAGATTGTGTCAGAGAAAATGGCTCCGTCCCCATTGACTTACATTGTGTGCCGGGACGGATCTGTTTGGCTCCGCTTCGTCAGACGGACAGCAAAATGCTGCAGGCAGCCTCCAGAGCGGAATGGAGACTGACCGGAGGCAAACTGATGCATTCTGAGCGGGTCCTTTTCCATTCAGAATGCATTAGGGCAAAACTGATCAGTTTTGAACCGCTTGTGAGAGCCCTGAACGGATCTCACAAACGGAAAGCCAAAACACTAGTGTGAAAGAAGCCTTAACACTTCTACTGTTTTTTGTAATTTTTTAAGCAAAAATATTTATATACAGCATATATTAATAAATAAGTCAAACAATCAAGAAAGCAAGAAAAAATGTGCACAATAAGAGGGTTGTCGAGATGTGTGGATGCTGGTTTTGAAGTCATACTGCCACATTATAATAGAGATGGAAATGGACAGAGGGTCATGTCACCAGGTAAATTCATAGTTGCCGACAGTCCCAAATATGCAGGGACTCTCCCTAATTTTCAAAGTCAGTCTCTGCAAACTTTGTCCTAGGCTAAAAAAAAAAAAAAAAAAAAAAAAAAAAAAAAAAAAAAAAAGCAGGGCTTAGTTAAGCCCTGCCCATAAGCATATGGTGCCGGGTGGGTTTGGGGCATTCTTGGGGCAGGGCTTTCATGCATCTAATCTACAAACTACAATGTTTGGTAAGTATGTGAATAGGGCCCTACAGCGCAAAGATGAAAAAGTTGCAATGTAAAAGTTGAACAATAGGGGCTATGGCATTTTGATTTTTGCCTTCATAGTTTTTGTTCTAGGGGCATAGGGAGTGCAGAGATAAGAGCTACTCCTGGGCCTTGGTGCTTGAGGTGACCCAAAGGCCCCTCTACCATGACACCAGTATTATAAATGCTCCACGGTAGATGCGGTATTACTATGACCTACATCCAATCTATTAGTAAATAGCCACATCCATATATCCACGGAAGGGCATTGGTCCAGTTTAGGGGCGTCGCTATAGGAGGTGCAGAGATAGTAGTCAGAGAAGTATAGTAGACTAAAAGACATATGGACGCTTCAGGGCCCTTTGGACAGATTTTGCATTGGGCCCCGAGGTGGAACGCAAATAATAATCCATAATCACGAATTTGTCCAGCTTGTTCAAATTCATTTTTTACATCAAAAATAACAGAACCCACACTTCTTCTCCGGCGTCACCCTCGGTGGTGGCCCTTTGGCCGTCACATCTAATCTTACTGAATTCCATGCCCAGTGGCAACGAGAAATCACCGAGTTCTAAGTCTGAAACCTGAACAACCGCTGTGATAAACACCTATAATCCGGGCAATAATTCTAAAGTGCGAATCTGATAAACTACGGGGAGGAAAGCAGACAAAATGCTGAAATATATATTATAAGCTTAAAAGCAAAAAAATAAATAAAAAACAAAACAAAAAAGAAAATTCTATCCAAGAGGGAAAGAGGCGCCATAGACCGTTCCCTTCGGTTGCCTGGATCATATGTCCTTTTTCTGCTGCCTGGTCCCCGCGCCTGTCATCAATCAGCTTCACACTTGTACTCTTTTACATCACTATCCTGCCAACTGTCTGACTCATTAGTGAAACACTAGTAAACTCCTGCACCGAGAGAAGTCAATAACAGACGGCTCTCTCAAAGACAATGTTGTCCCTGCTCCATTTATATGATAGTTATCTGGAGGAGATAGGCCACTGATGTCTTTTAAGCATTTTAATGCTTGTGGGTCATGCCCCCCACCCCCCCAATCAAGAAAAAAACTAAAACGTAAAAAATAAAAATCTGTAAGTGGCGCCTTCTGCTTTACAAGGGTTAAGTTGTTTATTCCATCTCCAAGATACAGAATACAGTGAGCGGCTTTAAGAGTTGGGAAGCAGAGATAAGGCCGATTTACTTGGAGTGTTTGTATTAGTAAATCTCAAGCGGAATCTGTCTGTGAATTCCTCTCGGTGGCGACACACAGTTATCCGGCTTGCAGTGAGTAAGTGAAAGCAGTGAGCAAACAGCTCTGTAACACATCCAGGCAGACAATAGTTGTGCCAGGTGACTAACACCCGCTGCTATTGCAATCCCTGGATATTTGGGCAAGGGAAATTTTGGAGTTCCAGTCGGTGGGACAATCAGTTCTGGGAAGAAAATTTTAAAAATATATACGTAGGACTCTGTTCAGGTATTAAAGCATCATGTTACAGTTTTGCGGGGGAAAAAAAAAGGATTCTGCATAATTTGTCATTGATTGAGCTAAATCGCATTCATTCTGGGGTTAGGAGTCCAGTGGGCGGTGCTACGCAGTGATTGACAGCTGTCGCTGAGTAGGACCGGCCCGCTGGACCTAAGCCAAGAAAGAGCAGAAATCTAGATCAATAAATGACGAGTTGTACAGAATCATTTCCCATGAAACTACATATCGATCTGCTCAGCTCCTGCTTTGCCAGCGGATCAGATTCCATTTTATATGCGACAGGCCGCCTCTAAAGGGCATCTGTCAGCAGTTTTGTCCCCATTACACTGGCTGACCTGTTACATGTGCGCAGGGCCGTCTTTAATATTGAAATCAAATGCAGTCACCGGGAGCAGGCAGTTCCGATAACAGCCCGATGAAGGCCCCTGGCGGCTGTTATCGGAACTGCTGGCGGCTGCTCCCGGTGACTGCATTTGATTTCAGACAGGCTCGCGGCACAGGTAAGGGTTTACCTGTGCATCGCCGGACGGGTGAGTCTAACCTTACTAAAGATGGCAGCCCGCATGTGTTCGCTGGCGAACATTGCGAACTGACTATCACTGCACACAAGGCAGGCAGGCTGGGAACTTGACTGGGGCACGGACAGAGAAGACAGACTGGGTTAACCTAAAAACAAACTGAACTGGACTTGAAACTGCAAGAGCACACAAGCAGGATGGAAAGAAAACTTGGAGCACGGCAGGAACACAGGCAGGAAACAATGCCGGATAAATACAAGTGAATCGTAATGGCACTAGACTATGAAACACCTTTGCTGGTTACCAGGGAACCTTAAGCTCAGGCACCTGAAATACCCAGGGACATTCATCCATTGGCTGGGGAAGGATTTGGAAGCACACACACACAGGCCCTTTTAGAGGCTAAAGGTGAGCAAATACACGCCTTAAGGGAGCGTCAGGCAGGAGCATGAAAGCAGCAGCATGGAGAGGATGCTGGCAACCAGGATACCAGATGACATGGTGATCGGCGGCCTGTCCACACCTGTAGAGGACAGCAGGAGGGTGTTTAGCATGAACTACAGACCTAACAATAGATAGCAAGGACACAACCAACAACGGGGCAAATATGGTGTATTAAAGGGGTTGTCCAGTCTTTTTGTATTGAGGACCTATCCTGAGGATAGGTCATCAATAGAAAAAGCCCGGAGAACCCTTTTATTGGATCAAAAGTACAGCAGTAGGCATGGTGGCTTGGTAGAGAAAGATGATGGGGCAGATACGGTGCTTTAATGGGCCAAAGCAGTTCTGGTAACTTGGAGAGGAGACAACGTTCTATAAAATTAGGTGAATGTGGAACTAATAACCCAAGAGCCTAGGGAAGGAGAGAAGGAGCACAGAAAGAGATAAAGTAAGAAAGTATGTAATACAACAGATGTAAAGGCTCAGAGCAGAAACAGAAGAAAATCAAAAAAAATACCCCAATGTGAAATATACAAGCTTGTGTCCCTCTGGGACATTCAATATGTTATATTTGATAAGATATTCACACAGTATCAAAACACAAAATGAATTTCAACACCACCTTTCAAACAAATGCTGACTTCCAAATTTATCAGGCAACGTCGAGATTTACATGAAGACTTCACCTTAAAAATATTGTTAAGCAAATGGAGAGGCAAACAATATTTGTTATTTTGATAGACTGGGAAAACAAGCTCATCTGAAATGCAAGCATGTCAAGTGTTTAGATGAACTGCAAACAGCTTATGTGTGGGCGAAGGGAATAATAATTAAAAAGAAAAATATCTCACTTTTCTCAATAAATCTTGTCTTAAAAGTTGGTAGATTTCAAGAAAAAAATAACACTTTTCAAAAAAATAAAAAATAAAGTTCCATCATTCACACACTGAGACAGGGCCACCACAAAGAGGTTCTCCAAGGTCTTATCAATTAGCAGAAATGAATAGGATGTGCATTCATGTATTGATATATGTTCCCACACTCATCTGGCCCCAGAAAGCAGATCTTTGAAATTGAGGGTACCCGGCCCACACACCATGACCACACTCAATGGTGTAAATTTGGCCAGCGCCCAGTGCTACCAGTGATCACCACATACAGTTGTACTTGTGTCCTTCCTCTCTGCCAGTGCCCCATGGAGGACATGGAATTGTAAGTGCATGGTTGCCAACACTCCAGAATTTGCCAGTACTGTCCCTAGTTTTCAGAGAACGGTCCCAGCTAATTCAGCCTGTTCAAGGCTAAAAATTGGCAGGGCTCATGTAAGCCCCAGGAGCGGACTGCGAGAGTGGCCTCATGGTGTAGGCAGGGACAACAGAAGCAGCACAAAATACTGCCCCAGCAAAACCAAATACCATAGTGCAGCACAAAATACTGCCCAAGAACCTTATGTTCGTAGTATTAATAAATGGTGAGACTTGATCAGATTGTTATATTCCTGTCTAGCGGCCATGAAGATGGCTTGGTCGGCCACCTGGGCATTGGCCCACCGGGAAATTTCCCTGTAGAGTCTATAGCCAATCCTCCCCTGGTAAGACCTGAACATAAGTGGCTGTTTACAAGAAGGCTTGTGTAATCCTTGTCCAGAACTGGGCGGTCACAGTGGGTTTAGGGCATTCCAGGGATGGGACTTACATACTTTAAATTTACCAACTAAAGTTCCACAAAGTCTTCATAGTTTGATGATTTCAACTAAGATGGTGCATTTTCTATTTGCATAACTGAAGATTTTCCACCATTTATTTCCATGTTACCTCATTTATGCCTCATGTGAAGCGCATTTCCCCTTCTGACTTAAAATAAACAGAAATGACAATAGAAAGAAAGATAACTGAAGTAAAGCAGCTATCTCCACAGCAGCCATTACATGGTGCAGCCTATGAGTCCCAAAATGTATAGAGTTCAGTTCCTACTAGTCCTGGAATGGTGTCCGTTGTATAAGTTGCGGCCACTACATATGCGGATGGAGCTATCCTCAAACAACCCGAGACTCCATCCCTAGCCTGTATGCGAAAATGAGAGGCTTGGACCTGTCTATAAATATTAACCCCTAAAACAATCTTCCTGCCAAATAATAGCCTGTGATCCCAAATCCTTATGTGTGGAAGCTAGTTCAACTGCCTGCGCTCAAATCTTCCTTGGTGTCTAGGACCAGAAGAAACCATAGAACATTTATATCACGTTATCTGCATTTTGGTTGCCCAAAAAGTCCTAAATCCCTTCCTCTCTAAGGTCTCTCTAACAGTCAAATCACAAAAAATGAACCTTTTCATCCCCTTCATTGTTCACTCACACACATGTGACTGAACGTACAGCGTGAAAGAAGATCTCAACCACCATCAGTGACCACTGCTGTCTATCTGGAATATGTAAGACAGATGTGAAATCGTTCCTGCCAAACAACCGGTCCACATCCCATCAATGGAAGCCCAAACAGGCCACAGATTACAGCACAGGTTGATCGTTGATATGCCTTTTTAAATTACAGCACTGTCACAAACCATCATAGACCAACTAAGAACAATAAGTTCAGAAAAGGCTGGCCAACATCTTCAATGTATGGCCGGGTTAAAGGGGTTGGCCACTTCCTGGTTACTGTTGACCAATGTGTATATAAAATGATTATATGACACTTACTAATATAGCCTTTGTTTAAATTCTGCACCATTTTCTATATTACATAAGGTACACAGAGGCTTTTACATTGTCCACACAGAGGTCCTGTCCAAAATGATGGCTGGTGGAGGGTCATGTGACCAGCAAATCAACTCCACATTCAAATACACTGCACCTGCACTGAACTCCAAACAGAACAAGTGCAGATAGAAGGTGCAGTGTATCTGAATGGAGGAGACATCACATGGAGGTGATTTGCCTGGTCACATGACCCTCCATCAGCGGCCATTTTATGGACAAGACCTCTGTGTGAATAGAACAAAAGACTGTACGCTATGAAATATTTGAAATGGTGCAGAATTTCAACAAAAGATGAGATATTAAGTGTCATAAACTGTATTTTTCGCCCCATAAAACGCATTCCCCCCCCCCCCCCCAAAGTGGGGGGAAAATGTCCCTGCGTCTTATGGGGTGAATACTAATGAGCGCTTCCATTATGGAAGCGCTCATTAGTACCGGAGGACCAGGAAGCGGTGAAGGCTCAGTACTCACCGCTTCCTGGTCCTCGGCTGTTGGCTGTGCGCGCCAGTTCACAGCACAGCCGACAGCAGGAGAAAGAGGATCGCGCTGGAGGAGAAGAGCAGTGAAGTCCGGGAGCAGGAGAGGTACGTGTTTTTTTGGGGTTTTTTGTGTTCTGTGACTGATGAGAGGCATGGGGCTGAAATATTGAAATGGAGGCTGAAATATGGCAATGGATAATGATATGGGGGCTGAAATATGGCAATGGGGGCTGATGAGAGGCATTGGGCTCTTATCTGAGATCTGATTAGGAGTCTAATCTAAGGTCTTATTTGAATCTTATTAACATTGGGGGTCTGACTGGGGCTGTCATCTGAGGTCTGATTAACATTGGGGGGTCTGACTGGTGGTATGACCGGAGGTATAATAAATATTTTTTTTCCTATTGTCCTCCTCTAAAACCTATGTGCGTCTTATGGGCCGGTGCGTCTTATAGGGCGAAAAATACAGTAATCTTATATACATGTTGGTCAACAATAACCAGAAAGTGGCCAACCCCTTCAAGGTAGCCAATAAGTCTTTGCTACCAGTCATCAATGTTTTGTTCTTTCCAATATTGTGCCCAATCCTGAACTTCATGGATTGCCCCAATGCCATCAATCTCCTCCCTCCCCAAAGCAGAAGAATCTGGTGTTTGTTCCACTACACCCTCATGACCCTTGAGCCAATTCTGCAACCAGCGAGAGCATTGGACCAAACAGGTTATCAACATATGTCCAAACCTAGACTCTATGGATCTCCCCAACAGCATCAATCTTTACCTTTTTGGCCTACAAAACATTTCACTTTCACCAACACAACATCATATACAGAAATGTATGCCTTCTGGATAAAAACTTTGATACGGGGAGATAGGAAGAGCCCAAAATCATGCCATCTGAGACTCTTGATGGACACACTTGAACCCGACAGATGTGTCATTTTTGTTTTGTTTAGTTCTTTCATGCATGGCTGGCATATCATGGTGTGGTGTACTAATTCTACTGTCCTACATTAATCAAAGCTGCAGCCCCTGTTGTCTTAGCACCACAGATTGAGAATGTGCCCCTGGCGAAGAATGAGGGAAAAGTCAACAGGAATTAAGTTTCAGTGTAACTGTTTACTCAACTCTGGCCTGCAGTTATTGAAATTTTATCCATGGGTTTGTGTGACTGCCGCACTAATGACTTCAGCATGGCTGTGATTCTCTCACTTCAAGTAAAAACCTGTAAGATGGAAATGATTGAATTAGCTCAGTCTACGTTCCCCCAAGGACAAGAAGTCTAAAGTGGGCGGTTGGTTATCTGGAGAACTAAGACGTGGTATTTAACTGAGTGTAACTCATCTGGATTACCCACAGTGAATAGCGAATCCATTATTTTATTGAGCTTCACCATGATACTACTTGCTCTAGAGGTCCTTTCTGGAGGAGGAAGAACAATATATTGGTGACCATGTCCATCACCACAAGAGTATGGTAAGTTAATGTAGTCACCCACTGGTTGCTAGGCAGCAGCCCTAACTTTTTTTTTACCTGTCAAGCACAGCAAATAGAGTACCTAAGGAATAATTAGGGGAGCTTAAAGTGGCACCGCACAGTAAACTTTTGATAGGTCATAGGGACATTTCAAAAGCTTAGATCGGTGGGACCTTGAGTGCAGAGACTCTCACCAATCTCTGGAACGAGGGGAGAGAACCATGCTCTTAGCGCTCTCTCATTGCTGCGCGAGATGGGGGCAAGACTTTCTATTGAGTCCTATAGGAGAAGAAGGAAGCACTCATAGTTGCAAGTGATAAAACATGGAGCCATTATTCCATGTACAGCAATCCAGGTGATGCATTAGCCTAGTCATTAGCCTTTTTGAAAACGTTTGGCAACTACGAGCGCTTCCTTCTTCTCTTGATGGATTACAACTGGAGAACTGGTTTGGACCCAGTTCCCACCTAGGCATGCACCAGACCTCTACTGGTCCTAGGATGCTGTATCCTTTTTGTCTTTTGCTTTCCATTGAGTCTGTCTTGCTTCCTCTCCTGTAGCGAGGAGAGAGAGAGAGAGCACGATCAGCGAGTGTTTCTCTCCCCTCGTTCTAGAGATTGGTAGGGGTCCCAGCACTCAGACCCCCACTGATCTAAACATTTGTTATTTCCCAATGACATATCAAAAGTTTACAGATAGTACAGTGTCATTTTAATTGAAAGTAAAGAATTTTCATATAAAAACCGGGTTGATGCTTTCATTTTCTAGAGGGACTTGTCTGCAACGGTCAAATGCTCCACTACGCGCAGGTTTTGGTAAATGTCTCCCACTATATTACACGATACAGATATTCAGTGTGTCTGTCTGTACTATAGCTATATAAGGCCTTATTTAGGGCAACAATTTTAAGGCGAGGGCCAATAAACAGAATTGTGGTATACAAGCATGAAGATCCCCATAGCTAATGAGGCCCCATGGCAAAGATTAAAATGGACCCCCCCCCCCCCCCCCAATTAGGGTTTTGCCACCCACAACAAAAGGACACATGGAGGGACACTTATCAGCCCATGCATGCCAGAAAACTGCTATCAAAAAGTTGCACAGTTTGGTGCACACCAACTTGTGCAAACATTTTTGACTTTTTTCTTTTTTTTTTTTATAAAAGGTGTGGGGCAGAGTATAGCCGGGACATTTATTATACTTTACTCCAGGAATCTAATATAGATTATGCCTGAAATCTATACCAGCTCCCTTTGATGGTGTAGATTTCAGTTTTGGTGCTTCACAATTGCTAAGAGGTTTGTGTCTCTTAATAACTGTATCGCATCTGACTCCGGAGGAGCTTAATATGCCGGGCTTAATAAAGGTCACCTCAGGGTTCCTATTCTAAGCTCTTTCTATGAAACTTGGGCCAATTCCCCATCCATTAGCACCCACCATAAGGGGACCCAATCAATGTTGGGTCCCATCTCATCAAGGGCTCTATAGCAGCACGGTCTACCTCTATGGCATGTATGTGCTTGGAAAAATGAATCCCTATGTAAAAGTGGAGTTCCTCTTTAAATTCACACCTGGTTCCACTACCATTGCTGGATACCTACATTTTGTCACTTTGTCGACAAACTCTTTCAACCGAACTGAATGCAAAACACCCAAGTTATTACTGTGATTACATAAATACAAAAAGGGGATGAGAGGCAACCTCAGGCAACAGACAGAGCGGACCAGCTCAGAGTGACCTTGGATAAATTACTATTATTCTCCATTCAAGGATATGGTGAAGGAAGACGCCTAGTCTTTAGGTGACAGTTCTGTCTATGTGTTGCCGGTAACGAGGTGATCCAATTAGACTCAGGCTACAAGGTGGACATCCATTGTTATGGATGTCTATGGCTATGATGGTGAGCTACAATATGACACAACCACAATAGATATAGGCAAGGCATGACATGTCTACAGCAACCTGAGGAAAAGGCAGTTTGTCCTGCCATTCTGAAAACATAGTAGGGTGGCAGGACCAGGGCCAGCACTAGCCAAACTTTGGCAAATCTAGAGCCCACTATGTTGGAAGCCTCATGAAGATCTGAGGAAATCTGTCAAGAACTGTTACCTATTGGTCCCCACGTATAGATGGAGCCAATTCTGCACTGTGGGGTTCAGCACCAGGGCCAAAGTCTCAGATCGAATTAGGCCAACAGGTGAATGGAGTGTCTAAGTTCTCTTGTCCACACAAGATTTTTTCCATGTAGTCATGTCTCCTCCAATTATGCAAAGACATACTAAGGATAGGCCTTTTTGAAGTCCTGGAAAATCCCTTTAATAGAGAAACAGTCTACCTTGGACTCCCTTTCCTTAGAAGGCGATATGCTGATCCCAGGATGTCCTACTGCTAGGACCCATAATGATCAGCTTTGATCTCCGGGAGAACCCAGCAGCAAGTGTTACATTTTCCTACAGTGCCACCACAGGTGAAGTGAAGCATTACACAGCATTCAATGTATATAAAAAGAGCAATCCCGGTGCACTTTTTGGGGTGCACTTGGAGTCTGTGCGCATTTGCGTGTAATATATAGGTGGTGCTCAGCAATGTAGGCACAATTCAAATGCAATGTATAGAAGACAAAAACTTGCGGAACTCACCCAATTTTTTTTGCAGCTTGTTTATTCAAAGTTAAAATATGGTCGCTGGTGCGGGCACTCACTCAGCCACAGGCAACGGCCGTTTCGCGCAATCCATGCTTCGTCTGTCCAGACAAAGCGCGGATTGCGCAAAATGGCCATTGCCTGTGGCTGACTGAGTGCCCGCACCAGCGACCATGTTTTGGACGAAGCGCAGATTGCACGAATCGGCCGTTGCCTGTGGCCGAGTGAGTGTCGCAAGTTTTTATCTTCTATATATTACATTACGCAGCATTCATTGAAATTAACAGGGTGTCTACATAATACCTAGGCATGCTGGGTTCTCCAGCCCTAGAGATGTGACCGCTCTCCGGGATTGGCGATAAATCTGGTGACTGGGCAGCCAAGGACATGTTACAATCTGGCGGAGACATTCCTGGTAAACCCTTATGTGTGTGGGCAAGCACTGTCCTGCAGAAAAATGTCTTTGAGTGCCCCGTAGAGGCATGTCTAGCAGTTAACAATCTGTCACCAAGTGGTATACTACCCAAAAGTAGCCTCTGAGAGCAGTTGTTATAGCCCAGCGGGGGAAGCACTTTACGTTTTCCTGCAGCAAGACCCGGTGTCTAATCAGACCGCACCCGAAAGCATTTACATATCTGCCCGAGACATAACTGCATGTCGAGTTTTGCAGAAATCCAACATTTCTATCTGGGTGCGTTATATTTTTTTGGTCGATAAGCGTTCTTTGAAAACCAGATGAGCCGGCACAGTCGATTTCAGTAGCATCATTGGAACCTTAGCCTAATGCAGTGTAACTCGCTCAAACTCAACAGTGCCATTAACTATGTATCACACCCAATAAAAGAACACAACCGACTGGTTCCCGAGCGTTGCGACCACAGGCACCACGCGTTTCCAGGTTTGCATTTCTTTTATACTAGGTCAAATGCCAAGAAAATAGACAATTTCCACTCAGTAGCCGGAGAAGCATCCACCCTCACTATAACGGTTGTCAGCAGGACTTTTTTTTTTTTTGGTACTAAACAGTACACCCTGACTTTTTCGAGCAGCACAACTGTCTTTGATCTCTCGTTCACAGTGACGGATGCCTGAACCCGGGCGCCAGAACACATAATAAAGTATAAATTTCACATTCCATTGTTATTGCATGGATGGTTCTGTTTTCTCTACCATCTCAGACCAGGGAGCAGGACAGAGGGGGGGGGGGCACGGTACCTGGTGTTGCTGAAGATGTGCAAGGTCGGCCGCAGCGGCGTCCAGAGAAGGTGTCTCTCCGTTAGATCGCGTTTCCCGTAATGTGCACTCTAGTAAGTGGTTACCAGAATTTCCACCATTCTGCACGGCTGAATCGTTACTTTTCGTCTCAGTCCCAGATTCTTGCATCATGACTCAAAGCCCTTAAAACAAGGAGGGGAAAAACATAATAAAGCAGCTGTTAAAACAGTTAGTGCATTGGAAGATACGTGCCCTGCTTAAAATCAGCTCCAAACTGTAAACATTTGTCATTTCCTTTCATACAATTTATCTTTCCCGAGCGCTTCTTGCTAACCGTTAGTGTTTATTTTATTTAACAGCTATAACTGTAGCAAATTTCTGTTCTAAATGTAGCGGCTTGTTTGCTTTTGTTTATCGCTTGCACTTTTTTTTTTTTAAAGCATATTTTATAGGAACACAAAATCGTAAAGGAAATGAAAGATGTGATTGTCTTTCCCCAAATAGTTCCTAAATTGGATAAATTTAGTCAAATAAATGACTGTTATTTAACTTTGCCCTTTTAAGGTGGGAGGCCACGCCTGTCAAAGTGGCATCCTGCAAAGGACTCGTCAACCATCTGCTTAATCCCTTGTTTGATCGCCCAGGTCCATCGGATTATTCGGTTCCGCATTGATTCATTTATTGCAAAGGGATTATCTAAAGTAGAAAAATGCCTTAAAAGAGTCACTTTAGCAAATAGCAGTTATCATGTAGAGAAAGTTAATACAAGACACTGACTAATGTATTGTGAATATCCATATTGCTTCCTTTGCTGGATGGATTCATTTTTCCAATGCATTATACACTGCTCGTGTCCATGGTTATGACTAGAGATGAGCGAATTGAATCCCACAAAGTGAAATTCAATCCGAGTTTCAGGATAAATTTGATTCACCTCGAAGCCGAATTTCCTCGTGGTTCGTGTTAGCGAATCGATTTAACCTAAAAAATATGTGTAAAAAAACAAAAAACAAATCATACTTGCCTCCTCCATTTGCTCGCGACGGGCCGCCAGCCGCCATCTTGTTTTAAGATTTCGGCCGAAATCCCATGCGCGGTGACATATGACGTCACCACGCCTGCTGGCGTGATGACGTAATCTCGCGCCGCGCTCGATTTCGTGCCAAATCCTCAAGCAAGGTGGCGTCAGCTGGCCCGCCACGAGCAAATGGAGGAGGTAAGTTTGATTTATTTATTTTATGCTAATTTTTCACCGTTTTTACACTTAGATGCCACGATCATGTATGAACGTGGCATCTGAGGGGTACAATGACAGGGGGCGGTGCCATCGCAGCTCTCTGT
Source organism: Bufo gargarizans (assembly GCF_014858855.1). Lineage (NCBI taxonomy): Eukaryota > Metazoa > Chordata > Amphibia > Anura > Bufonidae > Bufo > Bufo gargarizans. The sequence goes on from NC_058086.1 coordinate 201,689,366, forward strand.
CATTGCACCCGCTCCTTACAAAAAAAATGCCCTTCGTGACAAAGTAATTTGTGACGAAGCAAATATTTTTTTGTCAAATTCGGCGAATCAGCCGAATTAAACTTTTCAAAAATGTGCTCATCTCTAGTTATGACCACCCTGCAATCCACCAGTGGTGGTCGTGCTTGCACACTATAGGAAAAAGTGCCAGCTTCTCTGGTCGCCGGGACCATAGGTGCTTTTTTTTGCAAGCACGACCAATGCTGATGGATTGCAGGGTGGGCGTAACCATGAAAACAAGCCGTGTATAATGTGCAAATGAATCCAGCCAGCAAAGGAAGCAATATGGACAATCACAATACATTAGTAAGTGCCTTGTATTAACTTTCTCCTCATGATAAATGCTATTTGCTGAAGTGACACGACCCCTTTAAGCTTTGAAGCCTTTCAACTGTGATGAGGAACCACTTTTTCCGAACCCTTAGGTCCACAATGTTTAGACAACAGCCAGTATAAATGGAAAGGGAATCCAAGACAGTAATAAATTCTACATCTTGAGATCCAAATACTTATTCCATGTGATCAGAAGTTTTCGGATAAATTTAAGCTTTCCTTCTAATATGTTTAACATTTCAGTGGTAAAATGAGTCACCTATCAAGTAAATTACCCAAAAACGATGAAGTCACTGTTTGTTTTAGTAACTCAAGACATGTAGATAAGCCAAGATTTTTTTTTCAAAATAAATAAAAAAATTTAGAGTTTTTGAGAACAGGCAGGACAAAGATTTCTGGGAAACCTTCAAGTGTTTGTAGGCTGGTATGGCTTTTGATGCCCTGGGTGTTGGGTGCCTTGGGAAGTTGTGGGGTGGGGGCAAGCCACTGTACATTGATCAGGATGTTTATAAAAGGTAGCCTGGCTACAATTATGCGACAACCATTACAGGACAAACAACGGTTGTCACCTAGCCTTCATAAACTCCTGAATAGCACATCTTCTTTCCTTGCTCTTGAATCACTTCCTCTTCCATCCCAAGCAAGGACATCTCCCTCTCTGACATCCATATGACCTAATGGGGTTTACAGAGAGTGGTTGTCCAAATTGGACAAATCTTTTATGCTTTCACTTGAAATATTAAAAGGGTATAAAGTCATCCTTTTGTGATCAGTGGTAGTGCAACCTCTAAGGCCCCACCAATCCTGAGCATAAAAGGGTCATGGCCCTGGTTTTGGGCTGCCTCCCCCTTCTGTTTCCCCTGTTCAACCACACTTCCGGCCACCCAACTATATAGGTGCTGTGTGGGATCGGTGGGGGTCCCAGAGGTTGGACTTCCCACTGATCATAAAGCGATGACATATCCTAGTGATATGCCATTCATTTATAAAATGGGAACTGCAAACCCAACTGATAGTAATGGGATCTACAATTAATGATAGTGTACGGGGGCAGCGTGACTGTCCGCTTCTCCTCAAACTCCTTCCACTTTTTTTTTTATAGGAACACTAAAAGTTCTGTTTGTACAAAATGGTAAAGATAATGAAAGATGTGATTTGGAAATATATGATTGTCTTTCCCCAAATTGGATACATTTTGTCAAATAAATGACTTTTATTTAACTTTGCCCTTCAGGAAAGTTCAATTTCCCTGGGAAATAAGCGGCACCAGAGGTGTCTGGAAGCTGCTCATCTCCCTGACCCCATTGCAATCACATGCCTGCTCGGCTCCAATGTATGATATTACGTGTCACATAATAAGAGTAAACTATTTATTATAAATACTCGATATTGTTAGAGCTCACACCTTAAATATTAAAAGCAAACATAGGCGTGGATGACAAACAAATTATTAGACAAGTAAAATTACCCTAAAATGTTGCAACACAAATAAGGAACATGCATGCTAAAAAATAAAAACTCAACAGGGCACCCTGTCCATAGTTTTGTATGCAGGCAGATTAGATTTAATCTTTTTTATGCTTTGGAAAATCCATTTAGGGTACAGAGGTCCCCCAATAATAAGCTGATCACATGATATTCCGCTGCTGGGTGTCACAATGGCGCCGCCGCTGTCCTGCTCCTCTGGTCAAGCACAAGAGGCATCTGTCTTACTGCAGTCCGTGACCTGCACTTCTGCGCCAGGTCCACCCTGCCTGTCTCCAAGACGCATGTGTGCTTCCATGCTCCTAAACAGATAATACTCACGGCTTAGTCTCCTCCAGCCAATCGCTGGTTACCTTAAGGCTACATTCACACGTCAGTATTTTTCTATATCCCGAATTTCGGTCCATTTTTTGCGGATCCGTTGTTCCTGAAAATGTTTCCGTATGTCATCCGTATGTCATCCGTTTTTTGCGGATCCGCAAAAAACGGAAACATGTATAAATTTCACAAAGCAAATAAAGTTGTTTGGATTTCTTTGAAAAAAAAAAAAAGTTAATATGTGATTTCTGTGGGCAGGATTTAATTTCCAGGAACGGATTCCGCATAAAACGGATGACATACGTAATGACATACGAATGTCATCCGTTTTTTGCGGAACCATTGACTTTGTATTGTACCAGGATCCGATTTTTGCGGAAAAGAATAGGACAAGTTTTATATTTAATCGGACATGCGGAACGGAACAACGGAAACGGACAGCACACATTGTGTTGTCCGATTTTTTTCAGGACCCATTGAAAATGAATGGGTCCTGATCTGTTCCGCAAAAAAACAGAACAGATCAGGAAAGAAAAAACGGACGTGTGAATGGACCCTAAGGCATATATAAGGCACCTACTGCTAGTTCAAAGTGAAGGTGCACCGTTCTGTTTGTCTGCCCATGTACTGATCCCTGCCTGTTTACTGACTCTGACCCTCTGTTGCATGACTTGGCCTTAGTATTTTTTTTTTTTTTTTTTACAATATTAAACCTCTGCTTGCGGCCCAGACCTTAGCCTAGTTTTAAGGATTTGCATGAACTCTGTATTCCCTGACCACGAGTATTGCCGGACCTCCTCTGTGCTTTACACAGGTGTCTCTGAACCCTGTGGGTCAGCAGCCAACTACACTAGGACTATCCCAAGAGGTATCGGCCTGGTGGCTCCACTGCAGTGAAGTCCAAATCTTTGTATAGGGGTTAAAGGGTGAATCTTAGGGGGTTGCCAAGATAACACCCTTAGGTCTAGCCCTAAGTCAAACTGGTTGGTTGGCACAGTGGTTCCACACCCACTACCCGTAATCCTGGGACCTCCAGTGATCGGCTGCAGCGAAGTCAAAATCTCTGTATAGGGGTTAAAGGGTGAATCTAAGGGGGGTGGCAGGATAACACCCTTAGGCTACATGCACATGACCGTTGTGTGTTTTGCGGTCCGCAAAACACGGATGGCGTCCGTGTGCGTTCTGCAATTTGACGAACGGCATTGATATAATAAACTGCCTATTCTTGTCCGCAAAACGAACAAGAATAGGGCAGGTTATATTTTTTTTGCGGGGCCACGGAACGGAGCAACGGAAGCAGACAGCACACAGAGTGCTGTCCGTATCTTTTGCGGCCCCATTGAAGTGAATGGGTCTACATCCGATCTGCAAAAACTGCGGCTCGGATGCGGACCAAGACAACGGCCTTGTGCATGAGGCCTTAGTTCTAGCCCCAAGTCAAACTGGTTGGTTGGCACAGTGGTTCCACACACACTACTCGTAATCCTGGGACCTCCAGTGATCGGCTGCAGCAAAGTCCAAATCTCTGTATAGGGGTTAAAGGGTGAATCTTAGGGGGCTGCCAGGATAAAACCCTTAGGTCTAGCCCCAAGTCAAACTGGTTGGTTGGCACAGTGGTTCCACACACACTACTCGTAATCCTGGGACCTCCAGTGATTGGCTGCAGTTTAGTAGCAAGTGTTCAATTTCCCTGCAGCGCTCCCACAGGGAAACTGAAGTACTGCACAGATCCCTTTGAAATAAATAGGCTGTCTATGTAAGGCATGGATGTGCTGGGTTTTTCATAGGTTATAACCACTCTCCACTCTAATTGAATGTGGACCCCCTGCACCCAGCAAATGTATTTATTAAATGTATCAAAAATTCTTGGGGTAGGAATAGGTCAGTCTTGAGATGTCATATGGAATAAAAAATGTGAATAAAAAGCAAAGGATATAGGTGAAATGGGTTACGCTGTGTATGATATTTGATACAGTTCTCACAATTTGTATTATTTTTGACTCTCAAATCCCATCAATCAAGACTGGGAGTATTGATCTACCCAATTGTCTAGATTTACAAATCAATTCAATCCCATACAACGTGCTGGACGGGGTCATGTTTTCCGACTGTCCCTTTAAATATGGTCACGTCAACCAAAACTAATGAAAAACCTTATTAACTGGGAACAACACTAGGTATTTGACCACACTATTTTTCAGTGGCAAATCAATTTCACACACATGAATCTGTGCTAATGTCACACTGTTAGTCTGATAACTGGAAATCATATTCCATACCCAGAGCTGCATCAAAACATAGAACCTACACCATGTTCCATAATTATTTCTGAATAATTTAACACAAGACTAAGCTGTATCAAAGCATACAAGGAAGCTTCGTAGTGGATCAAATCTTTGCTTCTCAGAGAAGCCATGTCAACAGAAGGCATGGGGTGTAATCGCGGACGGGAAAACATCCGAAGATATGCCTACGAGCAAAGAATTCTCAAACTGCTCTTCACTGGAATTCTCAATGCATACATTGTGCGCCGCGCGGGGAGAGGGGCATTCAGGCAGGATTTGTTCCTTTTACGGGAGGTATCATGAATGGTCGTGCATGTTTAGTCTTGGAGAGCGATAGTAATTCTGGATTATCAGATACAGATGTAGCAGAGCTCTATGTGTCATTAAAGGGGTATTTCGTCTGTTACAGGTTATACCTATTCCCAGAGGTAGGACCCCCACCGATCACAAGAACAGGGTACCCCTGGGAGACCCCTTAAAAGGAGCGGCAGCTCAAGCATTCAAACTGCTGCTTCATGGATCTCCGGTGACAGACGAGAGATGAATGGAGGGTGCAGACTGTTCATTGTGAGAGGTCTCCATTCTCGGGACAGGGGGGTAGAACCCCCCCCCCCACCGGTCTAGTAGTTAGCCCCATCCACCTATAACTTGTAACAACCGGAATACCCCTTTAGGGCCGATGCATACGACCGTAGTGCTCATATTGCGGACAGTAAATGGCGGGTCCGCAATATATGGGCACCAGCTGTGTGCACTCCGTGCTGCGGACGCAAACCAATTGACTTGAATGGGTCATTAATCTGCAAGATATGACCGAAGACTGGTAATCTCCTATCGTTTGGAGATCCTTGGCATGGATCGGAAGCCCACAGAGGTTTCCCTGGGATTTCCGATCTGCGCCTCCGGACCGCAAAAGATAAAACATGTCCTATCTTTTGTCGTATTTTGCGGATCAGGGGCCAATCAACGGGTCCACATAAGCACCAGGAGTGCACACGGCCAGTGCCCGTGCATTGCGGACCTCAATTTGCGGTTTGCAGCATGGGTACAGAGCCCTTACAATCCTAGGCATTAGCTCTTAAGGGTGTGTCAGCCTTGCCCGGGCTGCGGACCGCACTGTGGCCGCCGCCTGCGGATTCGGACCCATTTACTTGAATGGGGTCCACGATCTGCATCCGATGGTGCATGCAATAATTTTTTGCTGTGCAGAGGCACGGACAGAAAACCCGCGGAAGCATTCTGTAGTGCTTCCGTGGGCTTCCGATCCGTGCCTTTGTTCCGCACCGCATCTCCCGGATTGCGGACCCATTCTAGTGTTTGCAGGCCGCAACACGGGCACGGCCGGGCAACAGTAGTGTGCATGAGCCCTAAGCCCACACAGGATGGAACTTTTTGCAGAGGTAAAATCCACAGATTTTGGCCTCTTGCACGCGACCGTATGTATTTTGCGGTCCGCAAAAAATGTATCCACAAAAGATACGGATGACGTCCGTGTGCATTCCGTATTTTGCGGAACAGAACAGCTGGCCCATCATAGAACAGTCCTATCCTTGTCCGTAAAGCGGACAATAATAGGACATGTTCTATTTTTTTGCGAAACGGAAATACGGACATACGGAAACGGAATGCACACAGTAAATTCTGTTTTTTTTCTGCATTAAAGTGAATGGTTCCGCATACAGTCTGCAAAAAAACACGGAAAGAAAATACATTCGTGTGCATGAGGCCTTACAAGTAGTGATGAGCGAACTTCTGTTTTAAGTTCGGCGTCTAAAGTTCGGCTTCCGGTTAGCGGAGAATCCCGATATGGATTCCGACTTCCGTTGTGGTCCGTGGTAGCGGAATCAATAATCGGCCATTATTGATTCCGCTACCACGGACCACAACGGAAGTCGGAATCCATATCGGGAACCATATCGGGATTCTCCGCTAACCGGAAGCCGAACTTTAGACGCCGAACTTAAAACAGAAGTTCGCTCATCACTACTTACAAGCATCATCCATGTGCTGTGGACGTTTTCTATCTGGAAATTTAAACTTTAGGTCAGTTTTTCACTGTGGATTTCACTCCGTTCAATGAAGAAAGTGATGATGAATCTGCAGCAGGTCCCATAGATATGATGTATGCTCCAGATGGTAATGTGAACAGAGCCTCTGACTTAGGCTACTTTCACACTTGCGGCAGAGTGATCCGGCAAAACGTATGCCAACTGATGGCATTTGTAAGACTGATCAGGAACATGATCAGTCTTAAAAATGCCTGATCAGTCAAAAAAAGAATGCCTAATACATTCCTATGGGGAAAAATGCCGGATCCGGCATTCAGGCAATTCTTCCATTTTTTTTCGCCGGAGATAAAACCGTAGCATGCTGCGGTTTTATCTTTTGCCTGATCAGTCAAAATGACTGAACTGAAGACATCCTGATGCATCCTGAACGGATTTCTCTCCATTCAAAATGCATGGGGATAAAACTGATCAGTTATTTTCCGGTATTGAGCCCCTGTGACGGAACTCTATGCCGGAAAAGAAAAACGCTAGTGTGAAAGTACCCTTATGCCTCATGCACACGACCGTTGTTCTGGTCCACATCCGAGCCCCAGTTTTTGCGGCTCGGATGCGGACCCATTCACGTCAATGGGGCCGCAAAAGATGCGGACAGCACTCCGTGTGCTATCTGCATCTGTTGCTCCGTTCTGTGGTCCGCAAAAAATATATAACCTGTATGGTTCTTGTTCGTTTTGCGGACAGCACTCTTTTCACATGAAACTACAGTAGATATCAGTCTGCTCAGCTCCTCCTGCTCTATAACATACTGACTGCAGATTGCAATGCATTGTCATGGGGACAGGTTCCCTTTAAATGGGACAGAGCTGGGCCCAGGCCACATGACCAATGAACATGACATCACTGGTCTAGGAAGAGGGCAAAATGCGTAACAGCTGATCAGTGGGGTTGGAGGGGGGGGGTCCCAGGAGTCGGACCCCCACCGATCCGATACTGATTATCTATCCTGAGGTTAGGTCCGCAATATCAGAAATTTAGGAAAAACCCTTTAAAGAGGACCTGTCATCTGCCTGCTTTAATAACTACTTGCATTCCCCATGCAATAACAATTTTGGCTTCTAGTAGGAATAATAGAGGGACGGATGCTCCAGAATTGTTATTACATGGGGAATGCAAGTAGTTACTAGAACAGACGCGTCAGGAGAGGGGACCGGTCCTCTTTAAGACTTTGTTTCTTACATTATTACTGAAAAGCAACCATACAATTAATCACAAATGTAAAAAACTAAGGGAGCAGAAGGATAAAAGGTTGATTATGAGATAAAAATACTTTGACAGCTACAGAACGATGCACCAATTCCCATGAACTGTAAAAATAACCAGCTTCCATACAAAACACAAGAGGCAAGAAAATATATAAAAAAAAATATATATATATATATATATATATATATAAAATCAGGCACACAGCTGTACGTGTGAAATGAAATGTACAATGGGATTTGTTTAGCTCCTCTTACCCTATAGTGAATTTTCATAATCATTACAGGAAGGCGTACAAGGCAAGTCAAGAAGTAATCAAGAGAGTAAGCCTCGGGGCTGTTTTAATGTATGCAAAGCTGGTGACCCGCAGAAAATGAGAGGTAGGATTCAATGAATGCGGAGGGCTGCCTCCATCCTACACACCCGGCCTGATGAGGGACTACTAAAATTAACACCCAATTAATTTCTGAATTGACAAACAAATGAAAGTCATAAATCTACTTTCTCATTAATTTTCCTTTTGGTATAATTTAAAGCAGCAGCACAACGGGAAAACGGGGCATTATCCATCATAAATATCAGAAAGATAGCATTATACCGCCATAAATTATGCATATTACCTGTTGTTAAGGGGGTGATTAATGCACGATCGGCTTTGTTTTACAGTATGGATCGTCTAGACGGGAACCCAAAATCTGGAAATGTCATTTAGCGCGGTGAAATTAACGTGTTTATCGCGGCTTGCTTATGGCGTCTCACGGCTTAACAACATTATCTGTATGAGTGTTAACTAGGATCCTTACGCCGAAGGCCTGGGCTTTAGTGGCGAGCGGGGAACACTGGGTTAATTTACATATATGCACATTATACATAAGGTTACAAAGAAAACAAGGCATCCACCCCTGCCATCTTGTAAATCCACCCCAATTATAACACTGCCATAGGGTACCAAGTGAATACGGTCATATATAACCCATGTTATAGAGCCATACTGTGATAAGATAAAACTGTCATATATATCCCACAGAACACAATATAGTGGCAAGTTAACACTGTCATATACAGCCCATACTGTATAATACAGCCCTATTGTGGTAATACTGTCATGTATAGCCCACATAATACCACCATACAGTGGCCAGATAATACTGTCATATACAGCACACAATATAGTGCCAAGGTAATACTGTCATATAGTGTTAAGACAGAACGCCACCACATAATGCCAAGTTAATACTGACATATTCAGCACAGATAATACCATCATATTGTGTCACATTATGCTATTATATACAGAATATATAATGACGCCATATAGCTCCAATAATCACCATATAGTACTAAGATAATACTGTCATATTCAATGCACATAATAACACCATATAGTGTGAAATATTAATGCTATATACAGGGAAAATAATGCCACCATATAGTGCTAAGATAATACTGTTTTATACAGCCTACATAATACCACCATATAATAACAAAATAATACTGTCATATGCTACCTGTATAATACTGTGATATAGTGTTAAGACAACACTATCATATACAGCCCACAGAACATGACCATGTAGTGCCAAGATAATACTGGTAAGCAGGGGTTAAGGAGACAATGCTGCACTAGGACCCACAGTCAATAACCGGTAAGCGGGGGTCGGGGGACAATGCTGCACTACAACCCATAGTCAATAACAGGTAAGCGGGGGTAGGGGGACAATGCTGCACTAGGACCCACAGACAATAACAGGGGAGCAGTGGTCGGGGGACAATGCTGCACTACAACCCATAGTCAATAACAGGGGAGCAGTGGTCGGGGGACAATGCTGCACTACAACCCATAGTCAATAACAGGGGAGCAGTGGTCGGGGGACAATGCTGCAGTTCCTTAAATCCTAATACAGATGATGATTCAGAATCAGCAACCTATGCCACTCCAGCTGAAACTACAACTTCCAGCATGCACCTGTGCTAGGTTGTTCTTGGAATTCCCACGAAAGGTGAATGGAGCATGCTGGGTGTTGTAGTTTTACAACAGCTGAAGTGCTAGAGGTTGCAGACCCCCAGCCGGGCCTAGAACCTGAGTGAGATCTCCCTGAGCAGCCACGGAACAAGCGTTATCTCTTTAGATAGTCTGGAACCCGCAACGTAACGGAACACATGTCCGTCTGGCACACGCCTCACTTAGATGGAGTAAAAGTAGAATTTATTTGGCTTGACTCCACCAAAGCACTACTGCCGGTGTGGTCATGGGGCTCTTTCTTCTAGGAATGGCGTGACAATGCCAGGCACTGCCCGGCTTTCATCACCATTATAAACACATCTAACATATATGAGGCGAGCGGGGCCGTCCACTACCGGCACTTAACTACTTCATCGCTGTGGGATGGAAAGTGAACATGATCAGGCCTCACAAGGGCAGGTCTTTGTAGCCCCCAGCGACCAATCAGAGCTCAGCTTTCATTTCCATAACTGCTCTGGTAAAATGAAAGCCATGGTCTGATTGGTTGCTATGGGCAATGAAGACAGGGAGATTCATGAAGACTGGTGTAAAGAAAAACTGGCTTATCGGTCCATAGCAACCAATCAGATCCTCACTTTCATTTTCCATAGGAGATCTGAAAAACGAAAGGTGGAATCTGATTGGTTGCTATGGGCAACAGATTTTCCTTTCCACCAGTTTTGATAAATTCCTCCCCTTTGTCTTTTACTGGTTTGATAAATGAGGCCTACAGGGTATAAAGTGTATATTAGATATGACTAACATGAGGAACAGAGGGTTCGTGCCCCCAGCTAAAGAAACACGAGGGCCTGAGAAAAGGCTTTTAATGGCTCGGGCCCCAAAGGCATAGTTGTCAACAGTCCCAAATTTGAAGGGACTGTCTCTAATTTTCACTGCGTACCGCTGCAGCCATTGAACTCAATGGGGTGACAGCACAACTCACAACCTGCCCGGACCCCAGAATTGCTAAAAATGAAAAATAAAAACAGCACTGCTGGATTTTTTGGTGAATGTGAGGTTTCAATTCGCCTCAACTGGCTAGTCATGCTGTGACCCCAATTAATTCAATAACTTCAGAGCTACACAGCGATAATTGGTCGTGCGACAGGTGTCAGGGTGAAGATTGCCATGTAGCCCCAACCTAAAATATATGCAAAACATGGGAAATACATACACCTACTGTAGATGAATAAAATAAAAAAATCGGTTTACGGCAATCCTGTTAGGTGTGTTCAATTAGTAACCACAAACACAACAGATTTTTCCCTTCCATGTCCGCATGGCCCATGAAGATGACTCCCATGATGACTACTATTTTGTAGAAATGTATTATGCACACATACATGCACCTACTGTAGACAAATAAAAAAAAAAAAACGGTTTACGGCAATCCTGTTGCTGGGTGTGTTCAATCAGTAACCACAAACACAACAGATTTCCCCTTCCATCTCCGCATGGCCCATAAAGATGTCACCCATGACAACTACTAATTTGTATACATTTTTATTACGTGATTTTTTTTTATCAATTAGATTATATGATTTAATTTTTAGTGAACATGGTTGACATTCATCATCCCGATCTGAATGTGCTCATACCGCCATGTCAAAGCTCTGGGCAGGAGATGAGCTAGTGCAGAGACACAGGTTTGGAAGCAGGGGTTTAGAGGAAGCCTGCTGAATACTAGCTGCCAGGGTCAGTGAGGCGTAACTGGCAGGATTTTGCAGGAAAGTGATATTGACAGAATAAGTAGAAGAAATGTACAAAATAGTAAAACTTCACAGGCAGACGTTACCGCCAGAGCTGCAACGTAGAATTCACATGTCAATCTTTCGGCAAATGTCAGGTGTATCCTTATTAAAGGGGCCAGGGGTCACACATGGGGCCCCCCCAGAATACTCCTATTCTCTGCCGTACAGAAATACTAAGTTCCCGTCTCATAGATCTTTCACTTTATCCTTGCTAGAAATGTGCAGATTTGCTCAACTAAACCACCCAAAGTCCCCGTGCCCACCCTTCCTTCCATTGTCCCATCTGTCCTTAGTGCTGAAGCTCGATTGTTTGATACCATGTAAGTGTCCGCTGGCTGCAAATGCTCAATACTAAGGAAAATAAGGTCTTAATCAGCATAATACGAAAGCGCGTGGGGCGTCAGAGTGATGGGAAGGGCAGGTGAACTACATGAAGGTCAGAGAACATCAGGAGCCATACTGGACGGTTCATCATATCCTGGGCAGGGCGGGTTTAGAACTAAGAATAGACACAGAAAGTGAAATCAGGCGTCATACACTGGGTCTCAGGACTACAGAAAAATTATAGAAATAATAGTTTTGCATGGAATAGACGATAAATGTAAGATCCTGGGGGGGGGGGGGGGGGGTTGACAACTGGGACTCTCCACCAATTGTGAGAACAGGGAATTACAGTCCTCCATCAGTCCCACCGGGGTGGTAAAGAGGAGTCTAAGGGTACTTTCACACTAGCGTTTTTCTTTTTGGCATTGAGTTCCGTCCTAGGGGCTCAATACTGGAAAATAATTGATCAGTTTTATCCCCATGCATTCTGAATGGAGAGCAATCTGTTCAGGATGCATCAGGATGTCTTCAGTTCAGTCTTTTTAGCAAAATGTGCACTACTGCTCCATTCATAACCGTACGGCACTGAGTGCTGTGCTTGGTTGTTTCCATCAGTGCCACAGAACTTGACTGGAGCAGCGGCACGCATGCCGTCAGCGGGGGTCCTAGATGTTGTACCTAGCGTTAATCACCGATCCAATGAATAGGTTGGAATACCCCTTTAAGGGCTCATGCACATGACCGCGGTGTTGGTCCACATCCGATCTGCATTTTCTGAGGATCAGATGTGGACCCATTCACGTCAATGGGGCCGCAAAAGATGTGGACAGCACACATTCCACGGCCCCGCAAAAAAATAGAACACATCCTATTCTTGTCCATTTTGAGGGCAAGGATAGGACATTTCTGAAGGAGTGGAAAATAATGGCAGCAGACTCTCGGCCGATATCTGTGTTTTGCAGATCTCAAAAACTGCTACGGCTGTGTGCATGAGCCCCAACTCCGACCCGTTATATTTGGGAAGACCCCCAACACAAAGCAGCACCCCTCAGGGCGTGCGCTCTGTCAACTAAACCATATTCACCTAGTCCAGGAAGCTTCCTAACTGTATAATGGCTCATATTTTGCGGAACGGAACAGCTGGCCCCTAATAGAACAGTACTATTCTTGCCCGTAATGCAGGAACGGACATACAGAAATGGAATGCACACGGAGTAACTTAATTTTTTTTGCGGAGCCATTGAAATGAATGGTTCCGCATACAGTCTGCAAAAAAAAAAAACTGAACGGACACGGAAAGAAAATACGTTCGTGTGCATGAGCCCTTAATTTGTAGAATAGTCGTGCAACTTGTCTGCAACTTGCTGTCGCGTGGCTATTTTAGAACTGATTTGGCTGCGACTCACCTGTCGCACGTCCATTAAAATCAATGGAGGAAAAGTCACACACGAATTGCGACACAAAATTCGACATGGAACTGATACGATTTTTTTGCTATGTTTGAACTTTCCCCTTATTCACCTCTTTAAAATAAGGTTCAGCCTGAGATTCCAGATTATCAGTGAAAATGGCAGATTAAAGGGGCTTTCTGAGATTTAAAAATGGATGACCTGCACTCAGGATAGGTCATCAACATCAGCCCAGTGGTGGTCTGACTCCCAGGGTCTATCAGTGTTTGGGCAAGTGCTGCGGCCTCTTTCTCGGCCTGCGACATCGCTTCCGTTGATCCCATGGCCTATGTGCAGATCAGTCCCAGTTCAAGTAAATGAGCTGCAATACCAAGCACAGCCACTATAGAATGTACGGCGCTGTGCTTCATATGCTGTGAAGAGGCTGCAGCGCTCTCTTGATCCCTATGGCCCCTTCATACAGCTGATCAGCAGGCTTACCAGCAATCAGTCCCCCCCCCCCCCACCAATCAGATACTGGAGGATCGGTCATCAATGTTTTATTCCTGAAAACCCCCTTTAAGGGAATTTTGCAGTTACAAAAGAATACCTTTAAAAAATCTATACCTAACTGTTGAGTTAAAGCGGTTGACAACCCCCTTCAATATAAGACATGTTGCCTACTGAACCGTCAGATGATGTGAGCAAGTCCTATCTGGAGCAGACCAAGGACGTGGGGCAGGAGACCAGATTTCAGATGCTGTAATGCGTTTTTTCCCCGCTTGTGTTTACAAAACAATAGGAGGAACACGCGGTGGTTCTGTGTGACAGGCGCTGACAGCAGGGGGGCGGCATGAGCCGCATACACAATAAACACAAAACAATAAAAACACCGCGCTCCAAACACGCACCTACCGTACAGCGACCCAGGGACGCCCTGATGTATCTGTGGATCGGCCCCTCAATCCCTGCGGATTCCGCCTTTTGCATTGCTCCAGGAAATCTGTGCTAAATCCGCACGAATATCCAGGTGGAAGACGTCCGACTTTTGCGGCGTAAAATTTATGCTACGCGAGTCCATTTTCAAAGGGGTTCTCTGCGATCGGAAACCTCTTTGATATGGCCAGGTAGGGTGCAGGTGGGTGCGGTGCTCTGGTCCCAGTGTCAGGGACAGGGGCTCGGTTCAGGTGGCAGGTGAGTCTTTTTACTCTAAATCCCCACACCCAGTGAAACAGTTGTTCTCAATCTAGAACCCATTTAAAGGGGTTTTACAGAATTAGAAAAACATGGCTGCTTTCTTCAAAAACAGCTGCAATACCAGACACAACCTGTGGGCAGGAGTGGTGCTGTTTTTGAAAGAAAGCAGCCATGTTTTTCTAACCCTGAACAACCCCTTTAGGCTCCATTCACACGTCCGCAATTCTGTTCCGGACCCATTCATTTCTGTGGGGCAGTACGATGTGCTGCCCGGACCCAGAATTGCGGACCCGCACTTCTGGGTCCGCAATTCAGTTCCCGAAAAAAATAGAACATGCCCTATTCTTGTCCGTAATTGCGGACAAGATTAGGCATTTTCTATTATAGTGCCGGTGATGTGCGGTCTGCACATTGCCAGTGTCCGTGTTTTGCAGATCCGCAAAACACTCACGGACGTGTGAATGGACCCTTAGGCCTCCTGCACACAAACCTGTGCGCCCCGTGGTTGTGCTGCGGCCTGCAAATTGCGGGCCGCAATGCATGAACACCGTCAGTGGGGCAGCCGCAGCAGATCGCGGACCCATTCACTTTAATAGGTCCGCGATCCGGCCGTTCCGCAAAAACATAGGACATGTTCTATCTCTTTGTGGAACGGAAGTACGGGACAAAACTCCACGGTAGCACTCCGTAGTGCTCCCATAGGGTTCCGTTCCGTGCTTCTGTTCCGCACCATTCCGCAGCTCTGGATTTGCGGACCCATTGAAGTGAATGGGTCCGCATCCGTGATGTGGAATGCACATGGAACGGTGCCCGTGTATACGGCAACGGGAAACACACGTTCGTGTGCAGGAGGCCTTAAGGGGATTCTGATTATGTCACCATTATAGGTGCCCTAAGCCTGACACTTATAGGGTCACTGTGACGTGTGAACAGTTGGGATGAACACTTAAAGGGCATCTGTCAGCAGTTTTGTACCTATGACACTGGCTGGCCTGTCACATGTGCACTTGGCAGCTGAAGGCATCTGTGTTGGTCCCATGTTCATTTGTGCCCGAATTGCTGAGAAAAAGGATGTTTTACTATATGCAAATGAGCCTCTTGGAGCAACGGGGGCGTTACCATTACACCTAGAGGCTCTGCTCTCTCTGCAACTGCCACGCCCCGTGCACTTTGATTGACAGGCCCAGGGGTGATCCCAATTAGGGCTCATGCACATGACCGTTGTTGTTTTGCAGTCTGTTTTTCACGGATCCGTTGTTCCGTATCTGAGGGTTTTTTTTCTCTGATTTAAGTCCTCTTCCGTTCCGTTATTCCACAAAAAATATCTGTATGGTTTCCGTATGCAATCAGTTTTTTTTGCGGATCGGAAACGGAAACAGTAACTTATTACCAAACACATGAGCAATATGGGCTGGGCATAGCATTTCTACAGTATGGAGCCGCAAAATACAGATGACATGGATGTGTTTTGTGTGCGTTCCGTATTTTTTGCGGACCCATTGACTTGAATGGGGCCTAGGACCGTGATTAGCGGACAATAATAGAACATGCACTACTTTTTAGCGGAACGGAAATACGGAAACGGAATGCACACGGATTACCTTCCGTTGTTTTTGCGGACCCATTGAAGTGAATGGTTCCGCATACGGTCCGGAAAAAAAACGGAACGGAAGCGGAAAGATCAGTGCAATCAGTGGAAGTACCTTAATTTGTTCTCCCTGCTCAATCTTGCGCCATCCAGATCATCCACTGTTCTGGGTTAGCAGATTCCGGATTAAAGGAATCTCACTGTATTATTAAAATAAAACTTATACCCAACGAATCGCTACAAAGTATAATACAATATGAACCGGATTTTGATTCTCGCCCAGGTGTCAAGGAATCTGTATACATCGCGGAAGGTAAAGGAACATTCTATGGGTAAAGGGAGGCACAAACATACCAGACATAAAACGCAGCGGCTCGTAGATCTCAAATTTCTATTCAGATCATCCAGTATTCTGGATTAGCA
This sequence comes from Bufo gargarizans, assembly GCF_014858855.1. Classification (NCBI taxonomy): domain Eukaryota; kingdom Metazoa; phylum Chordata; class Amphibia; order Anura; family Bufonidae; genus Bufo; species Bufo gargarizans. Next base: position 201,705,768 of record NC_058086.1, read on the forward strand.
GATTCCAGACTAAGGGTCCATTCACACGTCCGCAAAATGGATCCGCATCCGTTCCGCAATTTTGCGGAACAGGTGCGGACCTATTCATTTTCAATGGGGTCGGAAATGTGCTGTCCGCATCAGCGTTTGCGGATTTGCACTTCTGTTCCGCAAAAAAATAGAACATGTCCTATTCTTGTCCAAGAAAAGGCATTTTCTATGAGAGTGTCGGCGATGTGCGGTCCGCAAAATGCGAAGCGCACATTGCCGGTGTTCGTGTTTTGCAGATCCGCCAAACACATACGGACATGTGAATAGACCCTAAAGGAATCTCGCCTCTTCCACACGACCATATGGCTTTTTCAGTATTTTGCGGTCCGCAAAAAACGGATCCGCAAAAATACAGATGACGCCTGTCATCTGTTATGCGGACAATAATAGGACATGTTCTATATTTGAATGGAACGGAAATACAGAAAACGGAAGGCATACGGAGTACCTTCTGTTTTTTTGTGGATCCATTAAAAAGGAATGGTTCTGTATACGGAACGCAAAAAACGGAATGGAAATGGAAAAAAAAGTTTGTGTGCATGAGGCCTTATTAAAATAAAGCTTACACCCAACGAATCGCTACAAAGTATAATACAATATGCACCAGATTTTGATTCTCGTCCAGGTGTCAAGGAATCTGTATACATTGCGGAAGGTAAAGGAACATTCTATGGGGGGGGGGGGGGACAAACATACTGGACATAAAACGCAGCGGCTGGGATATCTCTGGAGCCCCTCAAGATAAGAAAAATCCCCCTGCCCCACCCGAAGCGTTTCAACTTTTTTTTTTTATCTCTATTTTTTTTTCCAGAACCATCCGGATAAAACGCGTCTCACGCCCACAAACAGCGCAATATTTGTTTAATAAAGAGATTGCTGCCATGGGTACAGTAAACAAAAGGTCCGGCATGGGTGTTTATGAACAAACACGCCATCTTGCAAGATCAATTTAACATTAACCGGGTGGAATAATCAAAAGATTTTGTAGGTGACAGTCAGGGCAGGACTAGAGTAAACAGAACAAGGGAGGAGATGGGGCCACTCTCAGGAAAAAAGGCAAGGTCGGGAGGCAAATGTATCACAAAATAAACAGCCGGCAAAACTTAAGACAAACAAACAGTCATTCTTCTGACATTCACACAGGCAGAAAAGGTTGTAAATTACACGCATCAGCTGCTGACCACCGTGAAATCAAACTGGTTTACAGACCAGAACTTCTTGCTTACACAGTGCCATGTTTGCTTATAAACAGTAATGTGCAGTTACCAGCTCCCAATTACTCAGTGTCCTATTAAAACTGAAAAAAAAGGATCTTACAGATCCTGTTAACTATTTGTGGCGGAGCGACTACTTAAAGAGAACCTGTCGCCATAAAAACGCAGTCCAATCTACTGGCGTCAGGAGGAGCTGAGCAGAATGATATCGTTTTGTGCAAAAAAAAAAAAAACTGTATTATTTGTAAAAAAAAAATTCAGCTTAGGAGTCCAGTAGGCGGGGCAAATGAATAAAGGACAGTCTTCACTGTAAGGGTGCACACTCACTGGACTCCTAAAACTAAAGATTCAGTATGACTTGTAATTGATGGATTGTAATTCCTGCTCATTTTGAGCTTAAGAGTCCAGTGGGCGGAGCAACTTAGTCTTCTCTCTAGGGTGCACACTCACTGGACTCCTAAAACCAAAGATTGAGTATAATTTGTAATTTATGGATTGAAATTCCTGCTCATTTTGAGCTTAGGAGTCCAGTGGGCGGAGCGACTCGGCCTTGTCTGTAGGGTGCACACTCACTGGACTCCTAGAACCAAAGATTGAGTATAATTTGTAATTTATGGATTGAAATTCCTGCTCATTTTGAGCTTAGGAGTCCAGTGGGCGGAGCGACTTAGCTTTCTCTGTAGGGTGCACACTCACTGGACTCCTAGAACCAAAGATTGAGTATAACTTGTAATTTATGGATTGAAATTTCTGCTTATTTTGACCTTAGGAGTCCAGTGGGCGGAGCGACTTAGCTTTCTCTGTAGGGTGCACACTCACTGGACTCCTAAAACCAAAGATTGAGTATAACTTGTAATTTATGGATTGAAATTCCTGCTTATTTTGAGCTTAGGAGTCCAGTGGGCGGAGCAACTTAGCTTTCTCTGTATGGTGCACACTCACTGGACTCCTAAAACCAAAGATTCAGTATAATTTGTAATTTATGGATTGAAATTCCTGCTTATTTTGAGCTTAGGAGTCCAGTGGGCGGAGCGACTTAGTCTTCTCTGTATGGTGCATACTCACTGGACTCCTAGAACCAAAGATTCTGTATAACTTGTAATTTATGGATTGAAATTCCTGCTTATTTTGAGCTTAGGAGTCCAGTGGGCGGAGCGACTTAGCTTTCTCTGTATGGTGCACACTCACTGGACTACTAGAACCAAAGATTCAGTATAACTTGTAATTTATGGATTGAAATTCCTGCTCGCTCTGGTTCTAGGAGTCCAGTGAGTGTGCACCGTACAGAGAAGGCCGTCTATCACCCAGTTGCTAATTTTACCATGCATTTCTAGGAGGAATAACAGAGGGACATGAGTACTGGAATGCTAAAATGCAGATGTGACCCTAGCCTAAAAAGAGGATCTTGTCATCCAGTCGTCTTCCCCATCAACCAAAAAGATCCGGCCCCCAAAGATAAAATCTAAAACTCCATAGACTTAATTCGTTCCAGTTAAAATCCGTACAGGAACATAGCACGCTGCTTACGCGTTTCGGGCTAACCTTCCTTATGTATTGTGCCCGGTCATCATCTTTTCTTCTTGGGGCTATAACTGACCAAAGGGATGTTTCTGCCCGCCTCTGGTCATGGCATTAGCCTAAGGGGCGAATCCCCACTCCACTACAGTTAAAATATACTTAATGCAAACTTGACCCAAATACAGGAGCTGCTCCTTCTCTGGCCGCAGCATCCTAGAAGACTCATCACACATCTGGATCGTCAGCCCTTATTTCAGCGGCAGGTGTTAATCTGCGATTTATGGCCTCACTGCTGGGTGAGCACCTGGCCGCCCCTGGAACAAACATTCCACATCAAGGTAACTGGCCCCACAGGGAAAACAGTACGGAAAATATTTGTTTTTCTGCCTGATCAGTTTAGATACATGTTTTCTCCTCTGCTTGCACCTTCCCTCCGAGCAGCCCTCCGGTATAAATCCTATCAGACCCCATGCACACAATCATAGGGTAAATGCAGGAATTCAAAGGGCCTCTAATGTAGATCCATCTGCCTACTGATTTAGCGTTTCCATCACAAACATGCCATGGAGATTTTCCCCCTTGCTCTGTACATAGGGCACCTGACGGCACATTGTAGGGTGACACACAGTAGCACCAAGCGGCACACCCCACCATGCAGCCAGTTCATGGGGCTTCAACTGTACAGATTAGGTTAGGAATCCACAGCAAGTCACTGCAACATTTTGGGATTACAGCAACATGACCTAACATTTCTTATCAAAATGTACTTATGTGTTTCAGTTCCCTTGTAGTATCACTATGCATGCTTGCTGTCGATGAATGGAAACATTCAATGGCTGAAAAGCCATATGCACAGGGTCGGTTACGATGTATCCACTCTAGGTTTTATGCATTTCAATGGATCTAGTCTAGGTTTTCAGCCTTCTCCTGAGTTAATGGGGCCTCGACTGTATAGATCTGGTTAGGAATCCACAGCAAGGTACGGCAAAATTTAGGGATCACCTAACATTTCTTTTCAAAATTTACTTTTTTGTTTCTGTTCCCCTGTAGGATCACGATTCACGTGTGCTGTCAATGAATGGAAACGTTCAGTGTGCACAGGGTTTGTTACAATGTATCCAGTCTAGGCTTCATGCTGACGTTATGTGAAAGCATTTAAAGGGTTTTCCAATAAAAAGCACTTATCCTTTATCCACAGGAGGCAGGTGGGGCTCTGGATGCTGGAGCCCCAGTCGATCCAAAGAGCAGGGGTCCCATGTTACCCATGCGAATGACCGGCGGTACTCCATGTTTGCTGTCCCTCCATTTAACTCTATTGGCCGGCTGCAGATAACCCAGTACAGTAATCAGAGGTGAAAGAAGTGGCAGTGGACATGCATGACCGCCACAAATAGGGGACCCTCGTTCTTGTTACCGGTGGGGTCACCAGTGGTTAATGCCCAATGACCACGTTATCCCAGTTGGGCAGGTTTCATCACACTTTATGTGTTTTGTGCAGCAGCTTTTAACCTTTGTATTTGTTTTCACATTGTTCGTTTTATGTGTTTTGTTTGCAATACAAAACTCTGTACAGTAAACACACATAAAGAAAACACGTTGCCTCATGTCAAGAATCCCGCCCTTCTCCGCCACGTACACAAACAACAATCCATTGTTTGTCTGCAGAAACTCGTGTTAGCTCATGCTCTGCAGAACATGGTAAGAAGTGTAAAAACTACTAAAGACTAACACAAAAATGCTCTTCTAAATAAATTACCTTTTAAAGGGATTTCCAGGATTAGAAAAAAGGGCCAATGCCACTCCACCATAGGCAGTGGTACTGGTACTGTAATCCTGCAATACCGGACAGCCCATACACAAGAGTGGCGCTGTTTTTTTTTTTTTTTTTTTTCCCCAATCCTAGATCACCCCTTTAGGATACCGTACAGCCAATAGCTCCCTCCCATGATGGCCCTATAAACATGTGTGCCTGTATCCTCCAAGTGGTCATGTTTACTGTTATAGGGACAGAGAGATCAGTAGATGCAAGACACCTCCGGTGCCCTAATCAGGTCATAAGTCATACTATGTACTTCATTTTTCCGATGGCAGATGTTGGGGACAGTCAATATGTGTCCACAATTTTCTACTCTGCCTGTATGGACAGATTGCAAAGAATAAGTGGATTTCCTTGCATTCGCTATGGTTTAAGCTAGTCAGTACCAGAGAGGGAAATCTAACGAACCCTTCAGTTTGAATTAATACACCTGCTCCCAAAAGAAAGTCTTTTAAGAAGAATCCACAACTCACAGCCTTCAGAATGGCCTTTCTACAGCAGAAGCTGTCAATGGCTGTTGAAGGCAGACATATTAGACAAACTGTGGTTAAAGTTCTGCATCTTGGTAGTAATAATCTCTGTGCTTCATATGTCCTAGGGGATGTGACACTGGGAGAGTCACTTATAGAGAAGGATTTGGGTGTCCTTGTAGATCATAAATTAAATAACAGCACAATGTCAATCAGCTGCTTCTAAGGCCACCAGGATATTCTCATGCATTAAACGAGGCATGGACTCGCGGGGCAGGGATGTAATATTACCACTTTACAAAGCGCTGGTGCGGCCTCATCTGGAATACGCAGTCCAGTTCTGGGCACCAGTCCATAGAAAAGATGCACTGCAGCTGGAAAAAGTAGAGAGAAGAGCGACTAAACTGATAAGGGGCATGGAGGGTCCAGGTTATGAAGAAAGATTAAAATAATTGAATTTATTTAGTCTTGAGAAGAAACGTCTAAGGGGGACATGATTAACCTATGCAAATATAGAAATGGACCATCCAAAAAATACGGGGAAAAACTGTTCCATGTAAAATGCCCTCAAAAGACAAGGGGGCGCTGCCACCGACTGGAGAGGAAAACGTTTAGTCTCCAGAAGCGTCAAAGCTTCTTTACTGTGAGAACGGTGAATCTTTGGAATAGACTTCCTCAGGACGTGGTCACAGCAAGCGTGATATATATAGAGGTAATCCACGGCACACCAGATGTCTTTTTTGGTTTGCAGGTTTATTACAGAAAATACAGAAAAAATTGTCAATATATGACTAATTGCGCCATAATAGTAGTACAAGCATATGTATCATATGTTAGGCCATAATATATCCCAACGTTTCGGTCTTCTTGAGACCTTTCTCAAGGGATCATAGCCAGGTTTTAGCCAGGTTTTAGCAAGAACCGTGGACAGTTTAAAAAAGGGTTTAGATGAACGAGGGTTTAGTCGAACGAGGTGTTTATGATCAGTGCAATTGTCTGTATTATGTATGTATACCTCTTCTCGTATGTACAGCGCTATGGAATGAATGGCGCTTTAATAATAAATAATAATAATAATTCTTGAAAGTAAATTACATTAATGCTAATAATGAAAATGTGTAGAAATCTGAGTCTCACTTCCTTCTGGGATTCGTGTCCCCACCTATCCCTTGGTTGAACTTAATGTCTTTTTTCAACAGTATTAACTATGTAACTAAAACTAAAGTAAGGAACCAGATGTAGATGAGAACATGACCAGGGCCGGTGCCACCCATAAGCAAGGTAGGCCACCGCGTAGAGCGTACCCTTGCTGGAGGCGCCGGCCCGCGGCGCCGCCTCCTAGCTAATTTATTCACTCCACTTGCCTCTGTGTAATCTCGCACAGGCGCACTGGCAGAGGCATCGTCGAACGAGGTGCGTTGGAAGACGGTGCATGCGCACTTCGCTCGACGATGCCTCTGCCAGTGCGCCTGTGCGAGATTACACAGAGGCAAGTGAAGTGAATAAATTAGCTAAGAGGCGGCGCTGGGCAGGGAGGGGATCTGTGGATGACACTTAGGGGGATCTGTGGATGACATTTATGGGGATCTGTGGTGGATGACACTTATGGGGGATATGTGTATGACACTTGTGGGGATCTGTGGATGACACTTGTGGGGGATCTGTGGATGACACTTGTGGGGGATCTGTGGATGACACTTGTGGGGGATCTGTGGATGACACTTGTGGGGGATCTGTGGATGACACTTATGGGAATCTGTGGATGACACTTATGGGGATCTGTGGATGACATGGTATGTAGCTGAAGGGAGAAAACGTGGCCTTACCACAATGAAGGGTACAGTCTGTATAATTAGGTGGATGACAAAAAAGGGGGCGGGTCCAAGGGCGTGGTCAATAGGCGGAGTCAGGGGCGGCAAAATTAGCTTTTGCCTAGGGTGGCAAAAATCCTTACACCAGTCCTGAACATTACCAAGAGATGGTCACGGTCAAAGACACTGGTAGTGGACCCATAAGTTTTAATTATTACTCCTGCTCCATCAAGGAAGACTTCCAAGAAGAATCCACAACTCACAACCCTCAGACTGGCCTTTCTAGAGCAGAAGCTGTCAATGGCTGTTGAAGGTAACCATATTAGACAAACCAAAGTGAGGAACCAGAGGTAAATGACACTGGTAGTGTAAGTCAGGCAGGTAGATGTTAGTTCTTGGAAGAACGAGTCAAATTGGTATAACACGTAAAGCTAAGTATAGATCAGCCTGTACTTTTGGAACCCACTAGAGGAAAAAAAAGCATGGACATAAAGAAAGAGCCCACTGGTCAGCCAAGACATGGTAAGAGACAGGGAGAGAGAAGAGCAATAAGATGGTCCATGTCACCTTCTTTCTGCTTCTCAGAATTAAGGTCAGATGGACAAACATGCAGGGTGATGGGTGGCTTACCACAACACTAAATACCACCATTGATGATGGTATTCTAAAGACTGGTAACCTCTTAGACATTAAAGTCCATGTCAAGGTACAGCATAATAATTTCTACTTATTCAGAAATACCTCATGGGAGGAAAACCTGTCAATCAGTCGTGGCGTCAAGGAAGTTATGATTGATAGTTTTGATTACAAAAAGTTCCCCAAGACATCTGTGTGTTTGTAGAGCTTTGAAGAGACAGAAGATAAGATCAATGGTGGACACACAGAAAAACTAATCATGGATATGTCATCATAATAACTCTCCAGATACTGACGCGCTACAAGTCCCAGTCAACTAGGCTAGCAAATAGGAATTATGAGGTATGAAGAGAAGCAAAAACACTGTGCAGGCAACCCTCATTATTCTGGCAGTCTCTACTCATTAGTATTTACCGATGTCCAGTTGGCAACAAGCAAATGCCATCCCTTTGTTCGGATGGGGGAAAATACAAAAACTACAATACAAAACAACAGCCAGGTGAGAGATGAAAAATCCCGAAATTGGTGGCTTGTGACCATGGAGCTAATTAGTCACTTGGGTTGGCCATTAAAAAACTTGACCTGTTTAGGGGTCATATCTGGTCCCATGGTGCGACCCTAAGCGCCAGGTAATCAGATATTCTAGATTTTCAAATTACTGAAGACAAATATATAAACCTCACAGGTAGAACTAGTGATGAGCGGCATAGGCAATATTCAAATTCACGATATTTCGCAAATTTTTGGCCGAAGATTCGCCAGAAATTCACAAATTCGAGAGTTCAAGATCTCCAGTAATTGTTTACTTGATTGCAAAAATCGGCAATGTAATATACTCGCGATGAATTTGCGATAAATTCGCAATTAGAATACTCAACACTATTCGTGAATACAAAAATATAGCACTATATTCAAAATATTCGTGAATTCTCGAAGTGGCGAAATTCGCGATTCGAATATTCGCGCTCAACACTATTCAGAACGACAGCCCATATTAAAATGTAACACAACATTTAATACAAAGGTCAAGGGAGCTTGGAAGAACCATGGATGGAGAGCTTTTGTCTTTTGGTATAAAAGGTAGTGAGAATGTAAAGAAATAAAGGGTATGAATACTTCTGCAACCAATTTTTCTTTTACTCCTCCGATGCATCGAAAAAAAACAAGCTACTTTACAAGTTATCTTAATTAAACCCAAAAATTAAATCTAGCGCTTTGTGTCCTCAGCTTTTATGCAGACTTATTTGTCTCCATGGTAACAGACTACATATAAACCGTGTGTGTAGTCTGATCCTTCCTTCTCCTTCCTCTTTTACTGCCTGGAGGTTAGTAGAAAAGGATGCAGAAGCGAGGCGGTAACACACAACTGCAGGATCAGACAACACACAGGTTTTTTTTGTGGTCTGTTACTATGGAGAGATGTAAGTCTGCATGGGAGCTGTGTACTCAAAATGGTAGGATTTTTTTTTCCAATACTTCATTTTTCAACTTAAATGCAGTGGAGCAATGCAAACGTATAAATGACCAATAGTCTAAAATTCTAATACTTGTCATAAGTCATCAAGCACTATTCATTAGAATTGCATATATTACAACTTTTTAATAAAAATTATTATTGGTTGACAAAGTATAATCTAATTAGAACAATTTCGACAGAACAAAAGCCATCGCTTGGAAAGACAATGCTGGATCAAAAAGGTAAATGCGAAGACTTCAAAGTATAAACAACTCATGTGCGACAAATTTGCTAATGAATGCAGCACGCTCCATGCTCTTCTCTTGAACCATCTGTTTGCTGATTTTAGAAGTCTAGCCCAGAGATAGTTCCTAAAAGTAGTCAAACTCTTCAAATTTAGGCAACAGCCCAACATGTCATTTGACAAAAATGCATGCCTAATTCTCATGAAAATATGAAAGAGGCAGAAGAGATAGAAAGATCAAGTAGTCGAGAAACATTACAAGAAACCTTAAATCAAAGCAAAAGGAGCTACCAAAAGTATTTATACCTTATTTAATATTCCCTTAAAGGGGTATTCCAGTTCTAAAAAGTTGTTCCCTATTCACAGGACAGGGATAACTACAAGATCGGTGGGGGTCTCAGTGGTAGGTTTGTTGACCCCATCTCTCTTGGGTCCCCCTAAAATGAAAGGAGTGGTATGCTGGCATGCAAACTGCCACTCCGTTCATCTCTGTGGGCATAGCTAGTGTTGAGCGAATCTGGACTTCGATGCGAATTTCAGGGAAAATTTGATTTGCCGCAAAGCAGAATTTCCTTGTGCTTCGATTTTTTGCTGAATGGCGGTAAAAAAAAAAAAAAAATCATACTTACCTCATCCGTTTAAGAGAGAAGAGGCGGCCGCCACCATCTTGATTGAAGATCTCGCTCTAAATCCCATACCCATACTCGAAATCCCAACATGAGAGGTTTCACACAGAATCTTCAATCAAGATGGCGGCGGCTGGATCTTCACAGTCAAAAGGATAAGGATAAGGAGAAGTATGATTTTATAATTTTTATTTTATTTTACACTGTATTATTACTGTCAGATGCCGGGGAGTGGCGCAATCGCCTTTCCGTATCATTTCACCCACTACTTAAAAAGAAATGCGTTTGTGACTAAGTAATTTGTTACAAAGCAAATTTTTGGGCAAAATTCAGCAAAGAAGCCGATACAAATTTTCTGATACTTTGCTCATCTCTAGGCATAGCTGAGCGCTGTACTCAGATGTCTCCGGACCTCCCGTACAAATGAATGGAGCACAGGTGGACATGGCCGACCTGCCATCCCCGTCATTTCAAGGGGCCCTGAGGGGTACAGGGTCTCCATTCTCGTGATCGGTGGGGGTGCCAGTGGTAGGACCCACACCTATCTAATAGTTATAACTTGTAACAGCCAGAATGGAATGCTCCTTTGAAGGAGACCTACCAGAACAAAGAAATCCCACCGGTGTATATTATAAATGGGAAACCCATTTTCAACTATCTTGTTTTGATACTGAGATATGGTCACTTAAAGGTCCAAAGCTTGAGTCTGCACTACTGAGACATTTAGATAACAACATGTTCCCTTCATGGGAACTTTATGTTGATCCAAACTGTCCCTTAAAAGGTGGCAGATATATCCTACTTGTCTACTTTTAAGAACAATTTGGAGGAAGACATACCTAGTACGAGTAGCATACCCCTGACATTTTTTAGATGTAAACTCCACCCACCAGTACAGGTCACAACCCACCGAGGTGGCTTCATCAAGAGCACCATCAGTGCCCCCATTACACCTTGCAAAACTGATGGTCTATCCTTAGCATAGGCCATCAGTATCTGATCGGTGGGGAATCGACTCTGGGCACCTCTGCCGATCAGCTGTTCGAAGGAGCCGGGGAGCTTGTGATTACGTCGGGTCACATGATGGTTCATCCTCAGAACACCATTCTTTTTTGCATCGGCTGTCCGTGTATTGCAGCCTTGTCCCATACTTAAATGGGATCAACTAGACGATCCTATGGGTTTGAAGACCAAGAACTATGACTTCATTGTTGTGTTTTATTAATTCTGGCATGGCCCCAACAAAGTGCCCCGACTGAGCTGGCCTGATTTTTTTTAATACTGCAGAGCAGAAATCACAATTCAGCCAAGGCCTTACAGATATTTACAAGAACAGACTGTAGATAACTCAAGTAAAACAAAAAAAATTATATCTTACATCGCCATGAACCCGGGTGCACAATTTGGATGTCGATGGAAGCTGCAGGTCTGGTCTGGGCAGCGAGTTATACTCAATATCCTCCCACGTTTCGAACATTTGTTTGTTTAGCACCTGTGTATTTATGGAAATGATCCACAAGATGAGAACGGCCGAGAGTGAACCTGACAAAGCTTCCACATGAAAAGCTGCGAGGCTTCTCACCTCTCTGTCTCATCTTATGAGGAGAGTGGAGCTGGGTGGCAGAGGGGTGTTACATTTTTCCTCCGGCTTTTCAGTGGAGGCTTGTCTGCCTCTTTATATTTAGTTATCGCTACTCCGCCAAATTATAATTCACAGCATCAGTTGCAGTTCACACAGAAGTATCCTGGAAGGAAACGGCTGCAGCACTTCAAAGCCACTCCTGCCACTGCATGGGGAGAGGGGATTTTTTAATTTTTTTTAATTTTGAAAGAAGAATACAAATTTGGGTTCTGTCAACAGCCTTTATAAAATTATATTTTCCAAGGGAAAAGGGATATTTTCTCTGTGATGGATAAAAGCTACACAGGCTTAAAAAACAGACTTTGGTGCTCTGGACAATCAATCAAATTTTAGAAGGGTCTCTTGAAAGTAATACAGCACCTCAGTGTGCAGAGGGTATCTGCAAATGGTTTGTAATGTTATGTACTGTAATGTTTAGTAATGGTTTACAATGCTATGTAATTTGTACTCATCATCATGGCTATGTATGGGGTAGGCATGGCCAGGGTTAATAATCCACTTCTCTTAGGAGCTCGGGGCTGAGGCTGGCTCCACCACTAGCTCCAGAAAAGAGGGTCTCTGCAAATGGTTTGTGATGTTATGTACTGTAATGTTTTGTAATGATTTACAATTCTATGTAATTTGGACTCAGCATGGCTATGTATGGTGTAGGCATACACTCAACTCCTCTAAGGAGCTTAGAGTGTGGACTGGCTTCACCCCTAGCTCCGGAGTGTTCTAATTAGTTTTTTTTAGCCAGGAGACAACAAAGGAGGGGGACAGTGCTCCAGCTTTAGCGACTGCGTTTACAGCTATTCAGACTTTGCTGCTGCAGAGGGATAACAAGTTAAGACACTCAACACTCTTGGACACAATTTGGCCAAACGTATCAGTTGGATTAGCACTTGCAAGCCTTATTGCAAGAATACAGTCACCAGACATAAATTCTACTGAAAGAAACTTTGGCAAGATAGTGTACAAAGACGTGAAATATTTAATGAAATCCAAAAATACTGCCCCAACCATCCCCCTCATTACAAATCAACTGGTAGGTTGATGGGATAAAGCTGATCATGCCCTTTAGAAAGTTTAACTCTCCCTTCCCCTCTATACACGTGCATGTTTGCATTGCATGTAAGTGTTGTGAATGGGGAAAGGGGAGAATGCTGCTGCCAGACACCTTTGACAGCGGCATATCATGCCTGAAAACAAAAGGTGTGGGCATGTTGAAATCCAACAGCCCAATACTTCTTTACCTTGACATCTGTCATCAGGGGGGAAGTGGGAACACCCACTTATAGATTAGATGGTGGGATGGTTCCACTGAAATTGGCAGGTTTGCTTTTGCTGACATCTATAAATATCAGACCGGTGGGGGGGCCGACACCCAGCACCCTCACCAATCTGACGTTACCTGCAGGAGCTGGAAGTACACCTCTGTTCAAATTGTAGTGGCCGCGCCCATGCTGCTGACCACAAACCACTAGTCCGCAAACCATGGGCAGCGGCCATGTGCACTCTGCACCGCGATACGGACCCATTGACTTCAATGGGTCCATGATCCACAAGTTACGGCGAAAATATCCTATCTATTTTGATGCAGAGGCATGTACCTGGAAGCCCATTAAAGCACACTGACGCCCTTCTGTGAGCATCCGGGTCCGTGCCTCCGCGTCACAAAAGATAGAACAAGTCCTATCTTTCGCCTCATCTTGCAATGACCGATGACCGTGTTTTGCGGACCCGCGGTTTGTGATCCACATGTTCATGAGGCCTTACAGTCACTTGAATGGGAGCTGAGCTGAGCTGCAGTAACCCGTCACAGCTACTACACTTTGAATGGAGCTGTGCTTCCGGCTCCGTTCTCAGCAGTATCTTTGGCGCTGACAACTCAAGGTAAAAACTTTGTGGCATCAATTTAGGTGGATGTATGGGGATGACCGGGCTAACGATATTGATGAGTTTTTCTCTGGATAGGTCATCAATATCAAATTGGTGGGCGTCCGACTCCCAGCACCCCACCAATTTGATATTGATGACCTATCCAGAGGAAAAGTCATCAATATTGTTAGCCCAGAGATCCTCATTTATCTAATGCATATGGTCGCCTAAATTGAGGTTGCATGGCATAACTCACTGTAGCTGAGGTTTCGAGACCTACCTTTGTTTTGCAAGCATCAATTTTTGTGACACGGGTATTGTTATGCAGTTCCCTACATATACGGTATAAGTCATTGTATCACTTAGCGTGTTGCAACTAATCTCATCGCTAAAAAGTAACGGCAGCCGGCTTGGCAAGGTCACTGTATGCTGCAGCTGTTTGCAAGAACATAATACCGCGGTTTGTCTATAGAAGAACAAGTTAGAAAGTAGAAGGAGATCATTCCGATGCTTTATTGGCCAAATAGATGGATGCTTTTATTAGGCCAACCCTTATTTTGTAATGGAGTGACTTTGTGACCCAGTACTAGTCTCATTCTCGGCTATTAATCATACCGCTAAGAGCTCATTTTGCTTTAAAATGCTAAGATACTGCTGTAACGGCGCCAAGATAATGGAAAAGGCTTCACAGATTGTATAATTTCATACCACGCTGTATCTTCGCAGGAACAATGGGCAGGATGGCGAGGTATTAAAAACCTGGAAATTTGTTGTATTGAAAAGTAAAATGTCAATGTTATTCTAGGATCCCCGGCTCACCGCAAAAGTTTGCTTTATTCGTTGCCTTCAGGAGCTTAATAAACTAAATACTGTACATAGAGATTACCCAGATTAACACTACAATAAAGTTTAGCAACAAACAGACCGAAAAGGGAGTCTTAATGCGATCACGTGGGGCGGATATGTTTAGACAAAGTTGTGCTGGAATACACCACGTTAATCATCGACTTTCACGTCCTTCTTTTAACTCCTTCATTGCCAGCAGCGTCCGACTGGAGGCCGTTGCATCAACCAAACCAAGTCAGTCTAAGGCTTCCTGCACACGACAGTACCCGTTTTGCAGACTTTTCGAAGGCATCATTGTAGAAATGCCTATTCTTTATTCTTGTCTGCAAAATGGACAAGAATAGGACATGTTCTATTATTTGCGGCACAGCATTTTTTTGGCGGGCCCCATAGGAATGAATGGGTCCATATTCAATCCATAAAAACACAGATCGGATGTGGACCGAAAATACGGTCGGGTGCATGAGGCCCAAGGGCTCCTATACACATAAGTGCGCTGTCGACTGAATCCGCTGAAGGCATTCACATGACCGTAAGTGTTTTATGGTCCGCAAATTGCGGCTGTGTGCGTTCCACATTTTGCAGACCGCACATGGCCGGCACTATATAGAAAATGCCTATTTTGTGCCTAAAGTGGCAAGACTGGACAACCATCTAATGTGTATTTGGGTGTCCTGAGGTTCTCCTGATCGCAGGGATTGTTGAAGGAAAGAAGGATCAGCCGGGCTGTTGGATGTCAACATGCCCGATCCTATGAGTGATAAGGTGCCACCGGTGTCTGGCAGCAGCTTGTTCCCTTCTTCAGAACCCATGCATGTTTGGCAGAAATGAGTGTGCAGCTTTATTTTGTAAGTGAGGTTCCTCTGGTTCCCTCTCATGGGCCAGCCCAATCCTAATTGCCAAGCTGGGTTAGGAGCTTTAAGTGCAGCATAGCACAGACATCCAATAGAGAAGTCTTCTAGCAGGCCAAATGTTTTTCATGTCTGAAATCAAGGGAACACCACTGCCCTTTAGGTTGACCGTAAGGTTGTTTTGAAGTTCCTCCACTCTACAGACAATGTTTAGGATAAACGTGGAACTTAAGAAGATGTCAGCATCTCTCCCAGATAGGATGTAAGGGGTAAAAGAAGCACTGGCCCAGCTTGTGACTAAATGATGGATTGAACCAGCACTAGAAGTGTGTGCATTTATACAGTGAGAACAAAGGAAATGTTTTTGGGTCATGAAAATGATGAAGAACATTCCTGAATGACTGCACCACATATTTATTTTTCTAACACCCATTCAACAGTGTGGGTTTTGATTTTCTATGACTTCTGCTTGAGCCAAAACCTTGCGGAAACCATTTAAGTGTCTACATACCCATAATAAGACATGGTGAAAATGTGGTCAGAAGATGATCAGCAACCAGGCTTTATCCAGTCATCTTCTGGACCACAATGACAAGTTGCAGTAGGGATGGAAATGACTTGGCAAGAGCTAAGATGTCAGATGAATGTCCAATCTGGCCACCCAATCTGACCAAATTAAGGAAAGCTTCCTGCGTCAACTTTAGCTCATTTATTCTATATAGTACTAAGTGACCTGTGTATAGGAACACTCTGGACACCCTGATGCATTGTGTTATAACTAGTGCAGGACCTCCAGGGTGAAGCAGGACACGTAGATTGTCTATTAGGTGTTCCTTGAAACTCTAAGTCAAGCACCACCCCTGCAGGCCTTTAACAAGGAAAGTACATTAGAATAACAAAATAATGGTCTTCAGACCAGAAGACTATGTTAATTTTAAACAGAGCCCACAGTCTAGTAGGGTTAGGCTTCTCGAGAGTGTCAAAATCTTTTTATGAATATTGGTTATAAAACATTTGTGGTTCTGCTTCTAGATAAATAATTTGGGCAACCCCAACTATTGTCCCATAACCAAATCAAACTTTTGTAACCACTGAAACAAATGACTTCAGGGTTGCCATGGCCTTCTGGATATCCTCACTTTGTTAATAAATAATTCGCTCTGTGGAACAATGAGAAGATTTAAGGAGCTATACTCCAATAGGTCACAATGAAGGCACACAGCCGTTAACCATTACATGCCCTGTGTTGCCTCCTCACCATAGACATTAATTATGTGAGAATCTGGGCACTTGATCTCGTCACAATGTGTACTGAGATATCTTAATTAAAACACTTTGGTCACCCAATAAATTTCACCACCTCCAATTGTGACATCTAGGAAGTGGTGTTTGATGTGGAGGACCCTAGAGGCCACAAGGGCAAATAAAAGCCAAGGGAAGCCCACCCATGATGTTCACAAGGCCTCTCTTCAAGGGCTGCATTTATTTGTTGCAGCTGTCTTAAGGCTCCAAGCTGTTAAATATTAATGGTTCAGCCTTTGGTTGGGGTCAAGCAGGACCCTGTAACTTTACCTATCTCTACTCAACAGCACAAAGAAAAGGCGTCCTTGTCTTTTCAAGGTGGAAAATAGATTATATCCCCCGGAGTGCAAGCAGAGTCCAACCCGCTAACAAAGCTCTTCTATTTTTAAGAGGGAGTATCGGGAATGGTCAACTTAACAGTCCATTAGTTACCAATCCTAATTTATTTTTACTTTTGTAGCAAAAAAAAAATCTGAGCACGTTTTTTTTGTTTTCAAGGCTCCAAGTTTAAGATAGCCTATACACTGACTGGACATTATGGTGTCCGAACCTTAGTAGTGGCTAAGGTCCACTATCCATTATCTGCTCTATTACAAGGGTGAGTGAAATATTATTCGCACTCTTGCTTTAGAATTTATTGCAATCAACTTTCAGAAAAGACAAATACGTAATTTTTCACCATAATCTCCCCGACTTTCAATACACTTTGTCTACAAACTCCACTCCTCTATCTGATAGCTCACGTGTATGCTCAATGTTGTCATCAGTCGTGGGCAGGTGTCCGGCTCCTTCCTGGCTGACACTTGCGCTACCTTCCTTGAACTTCTCTATCCATTCATAGACACTTCTTCACGACAAAACACTTTCTCCATCCTGTACACTAAGTCTTCGATAAATATCAGCACCAGACACACCCTCAGATCACAAAAAAAGAAAACGAATCACAGCACACTGCTTTTCTTTCGTGTAAATCACAAGTGGGTCAGCCATTGTTTCTTGTACCGTAGTCACAAATGAACTGACGTAACACGTTGAAACCTGCACAGCAATGACTGGGGAAGTTGTGTTGAAAAAATCATGTATTTGCCTAAATCAATTCTACAGCCAGAGAGCGGATCATCTTTGATTCACCCTCATATTTATTTTTTACCCCCAAAATGGTATGGGAAGGAGAATATTTAACACTCCCATACAGATTAGAGGGATGTCAATCGAATCCACCATTTTGGATGGGGCTGACCAACTATCTAATGTAGATGGGAAGCTACAGATGATGGCATTCGAGAGATGAATTGGTCATGTTGAATTTCAACACTAAATGCTTTTATTCTCCCACAGGATAAGCCACCACAGAGGTGTTTCTCATCATTGAAAACACATGCAAGCTTGGCCAAACCAAGAGTATATAACGGAGTCAGGAACGATAGCTGTTGGCCAAAAATGTATTTGCCCAACAGCACTTGAAGGCATATGGGCACCTTTAGAACTAGTTCCTAAAGTTGACCAGTTGGCCATGCAGATTGGACAGCTGTTGGCCCAAGACTGATTAAGTTGAGAGACAGTTATCTTCCGAGAGCTCCACATAAACATGCATGCTCATATCAACTGAGCATACATGCTTATTTCAATTGGGCAAGAGGAATAAGCTGCTGCCAAAGTCATCATATCTCCTGGGAGAGCAAAGGATCGGCAAGCTAAACCCCACCATTCCTGATCTTCTTTCCTCCAACATTTGCCACTGCAAGACTGATAAGCTGCCTCCATATATATTAGTTTTATGACTCATCCTGGTAAAATCAGAGGGTTTGGAGAGCTTTAACGTAAAGGGTATGGCCAACTAGCCAACTATAGCCTGAAGAGGAAAGCTTATACTCTTATACTCAATAATATGGAAGGTATAATCTTAATCACTTGTCGGTTTCTCAGGCACCTATTATTCACCTGTAAAAAATGCAATATATTAAAAGCAACCACATTTTTGAATAATTTGATTGCTATCAAAGCTGGATACTTGGGCGCCATTAGGATAGTCAATAGATGGGTGACCGGGTTCACCTTCCACCTTAATAAGCATCTCAGAGATCCATTGTCACGTGTTTATCTGAATAGCTTTTTTTTTGTTCAGGGGCCATACATCCTGTGATTTGTGGTCAATTAGATCTTAAACAGCCTAATTAGCTGTCAGAATCTCAGAGTTTTAGGCACCTTTACTTCTCAGAGCAGAACTAATGAGGCAAACGGTTACAGAATTCCTAAACAGGAGACAAAATACACCCTACAGGTAACCATGAGGGGAAAAAAAAAATGCTGGATTTCCACTACTGTGGTGGAACCCTTCTAAGATGAAAGAATAGAAAATTTTAGTTTAATTTAATTTTAGTTTTTTTTATATTTCTGTATAATTTAGAGTAGTTTGTGTGATGCTAACTAGAGATGGTCGACGGGCCTTTCTATTCCAGGGCGAAGGCTGTATAATAAAATGGATAAATTATAATGTAATACATAGTGTTCAACTGCGAATGGTTTTGGAGTCTGGAAAGCATTTGGAAACAAACTCTTTTAGACAATTTTTATTTATCCTGACCCCCACCCTCCCATTCACATGCATACTCTGTTCGTCCGAATATGCATGTGTTTTCAATGGGGAGGATGTAATAAACTGCTTGTGGAAACCCTTGGTGAAAGCGTATCTTAATGATCAGGCATGTTGAAATCCAACAGCCTGATCCTGCTTTCCTCCAAATTCTGCCATTACGGGAATATCAGGGCACTCCAATTAGATGGTCGATCAGTTACATAATCTAATGTGTATGGCCAACTTTGCAGTGGATGCATTAGAAGCCAGGGGCCTTTTAGAATCCCAACCTAGCCAATCCAATTTCCGCTAATGTCACACATCAAGAGGTTTTCCCATAGACATTATGCTGTTGACGGATCCAGCTGAAACCGAAGCCAACTAAAGCTCTTGTTCTCCACCCATCAAGACTGCAGGGGACACGCTGCAAGGGGGAATTAGCTCCGTCATATCAACATTATTGAAAACTACTAATTTATATACAATAAATGTATGATGTAAGGGGGTTGTCGAGGATTACAAAAACATGGCTGCTTTCTTCCAGGAAAGGTATTGCAACTCTGTCCCAATTACTTCAGCTGCAAAACCAGGCAAAAGTCATTTCTGGATGAATGACGCCACGATTTTCTAAATTTGGAAAACCCCTTTAATTAATACACCATTATCTTCGGTGGTGAGTTGATTAAAAAAGACAATGAAGAAGAAGCGCTCGGCCAGAAGCAAGAGACTGTAACAGCTTTTTTTCTTTTGCTTCAAACTGTTGGTAAATTCAGAATTATTACTGAATTCTGCTAGCACTTATCTAACGGTCTATTGAGCCCTCACGAAGTCATGTGAAAGGAAGTGCGATGATAACATTTTCTGCGTCTTCTAGACATTTGATTAAGCAGTTATAAATCTTTAAGTCTGACTTGTCACAAGCACAGTAAGATTACACCAAAAGCTGTCAAGATTAAGTAAACTTGTCTTGTTCTGTAGCAGGTCTTACTCGGTCTTGTACCAGAGATTAAAGATTCCTCGATAAAAAAAAAAATGGTTACCATCATGCCTAACCTACAATAAAGCAAGAAAAAATATAGAACAAGGATGTGTGAAAATAAAACTAAAAACTTAACTTTCAACCTTTAGATCTTGAAGCAATATTTTATCTAAAAGACCAAGCAGCCACCAGACGGCAAATATCTACAAATAAACCATGAAAGATGGACTCCTGACAAGGACGAGGTTCTGCTTATTACCGTATTTTATACAAATATAAACTTTTAAGAAAGCTGGAAAAGTTTTACAGTTTAACACCTATGTGGTTATATGTTCCCAGCTCATGGCCAGGGTCTGTCACCAAACTAGACAACACTAGAGCTCCAGCAAGCCTTCACAGCCACTACATAGTGGATGGAGCTTTCTGCTTCCAGGTCCATTTCCAGTGACGGCGGCTGCCACAAACAGCTGACCTGTGGGCAGACCCCCACCAATCAGATAATGATGACCTATCTTGAGGATAGAAACTGGAAAACCCCTTTAAAGGGGTTGTCTCACTTCAGAAAATGGCATTTATCATGTAGATAAGTTTAATACATGGCACTTACTAATGTATTGTGATTGTCCATATTGCCTCCTTTGCAGGCTTGATTCATTTTCCCATACACTGCTCTGGTCCTGGGGTTGTGACCACTCTGCGAACCAGCGGCGGTGGTCATGCTTGAACACTATAAGAAAAAGTGCCGGCCTATGCGCGCTTCTGTGGTCCTGACAACCAGAGAGGCAAGAGCTTATTCCTATAGCGTACAAGCACGACCACCGATGCTGGATTGCAGGGTGGTCGTAACCCCTGGACACGAGCAGTGTATAATGTGATGGAAAAATGAATCAAGACAGCAAAGGAAGCAATATGGATAATAACAATATATTAGTGAGTGCCTTGTATTAACGTTGTCTAGATGATAAATGCCATTTGCTAAAGTGAGACCACCCCTTTAAGGAATGTACCAAAGGATATGAAGTCTATATGGGTCTAGTCTAGGATGTTTCTCATAAGGCAAAACATAAGTCTAGAACATGGAGTCTAAGAAAGTCTGTGAGGATCTAGTCTTGAAAGTCAGCCATGATAAGTCTAAATCATGAAGAGTCTACAAAAGGTCTAATCTAGTCTAAGTTCACCATGATAACTTTAGTAGATGAGATCTACAATTGTCTACAAAGAGACTAGAATGTCCACCATAAGTCTAAAGGCCCATTAACACTGCCCGATATCCTATTAAAGGTGCTGCAGATTACCCGATGGATGAGCGAAGCGGTTGTTCATCTGGGAATAGATCATTGGTGTGCTCACCTCAATTATCGGTTGTGGGCAGAAGATTGTGCCATCTAAACTGCACTCTGCTGCCCACATACAATGATACTGTATAGGGCTGCACGGTGGCTCAGTGGTTAGCACCAAGGAAAACATCTGCATGGAGTTTGTATGTTCTCCCCGTGCTTGTGTAGGTTTCCTCCGGGTACTCTGGTGATAGGGACCTTAGATTGTGAGCCCCATTGGGGACAGTAGGATGCTAATGTCTGTAAAGTGCTGAGGAATATAGTAGCGCTAAATAAGTGCATAAAATAAATAAATACTGCATTAGCTATCGCTCCTCCCCATATTGTGGGGAATATTGCTGAATGTAAATGCAGCGGCCACCTCCACTGAGGAGCAGGCTGACAATCATCTGCTCCACCAAGTAGTGTAAAAGGGCCTTCAATTTCATAAAAAAAATGTATGAATGTCCACCAAGATAAGTCTGAAAAAAAAGGTATCTACAAAGGGTCTACTATATAAAACTCACCACGATGACTCTATAGGTTTCTAGAAAGTCCATCATTAGAAGTCTAGTACATAAAATCTAAAGGTGTCTGCAAGGGGTCTAGTCTAGAAAGTCCACCATGGCTTAGAAAGAGAAGTCAATAAGATCCTTGCAAGTTTACATGGCTGTATAGTAGGACATCTATAGAGTTTAAAATATATATATACATAGTCCTGTCCTCTTTGAGAAGTCCATATGCATCTTCTACAACATCTATTCTACACATAGAAGCACACTGCCCCTAAATGGTTCATATTTACTCTTCTTTGTTACTTCCATTAGTACCAACATGGTGCCAAAGTAGTTAGCATGCCACCTTGACTACCATACCCAACACACCCTAGGATTTCTGTGGTTGTCTCATATTTACTAAGGATTTCTACCAGGTTTTCTATTTTATCACCACCGGCTCAGAGGACTATGGATTATCCAACTGGCACACCCTAAAAGAGAATGACTGTCTTAGCACATAAGCGACAAATCCATAGGCCTGGAATCTGGATCTATTTCTTCAAGTTCTCCAGATCTTCACCCTCCAATAGGTACTACATAAGCCTGATTTTCCTAGAACCATTTTAAAGAACACTTTACCTTCAGATTACAGGGGCGAATAAAAAAAAAAAAAAAAGAGCTACCCCTCAATTTTAATCCAGACGGTTCTTCTTGAAATGAACCGGTTCTCATTAGCTATTTCCGACACCAGCTCATGGCACTTAATCCATGGTGCAGTGTTTTGTCTGTTCACAGCGATGTCTGGGATGACTGAGTTAAGCAGCGGCGTTGCGACTCGTAAATCAGGCGTCTATTCCTTCCTTAATTTTTTTTTATTTTTTTTTGCGCTCAGGTGTACTCTAAATGTGCATTAAACTCCAGCTCCATTAAGCAGTTACAATGAAGGTAAAGGGCAGGAGGCTAAATACTACAGGACCTTGTATGGATCTCATAGGTTTAATGGAATCAGGATTTTAACAACTCTTTTTCGTTAAATACAGCGCGTGTCAGAAGGATGCGTCCCACTCATAAAGAAGCACAATGACAATGTACAGTGCCACTAATACAAGGACATAGTTCATCCTGACATTTCCAGCAATTCCCAACTGATTAGGGTCATTATGTTGGAGGTCTGATTTATGCTGTCATTTCCTCTCACCGATCCTGCATCAATGAATCTTAATGAATTGGTAAATAAGGGTGAAGATTACACTCTATGACACTGAGACATTCCTCATTCTCAACACTGGAGATTTATGTAGCCAATTAGTGACTAACAGAGAAAATTGGCTGGCAGAAAAATAATATTCTTTATGGAACAAAATGGAAAAAAGCTTTCTTGTTGAAGGGCATTGCCACAGCAGACATCCATAAAGTCGCTTGATATGTGGATATACAAAGAGCCTCAGAATGTGCCGAACCAGGACATTCCTGTAAAAGTGTTTTAGTGTTTTTTTTTTTTTTTTTTCTGCAGCAATCTTTTAAAGGTTATCGGTTTAATAGAGAAATCTTCCGGAGGGACAGAGGCAGGTGAGGTAAGGGGCTCCAGATCTGAACGGGTTAAATGATGATGTGCTGTTAGAGAAGTGGATCTGACCAGATAGATAGATATAGAGAGAGACAGACAGATAGACGATAGATAGACAGATAGATAGATAGATAGATAGATATAGAGAGAGACAGACAGATAGACGATAGATAGATAGAGATAGATAGATATAGAGAGAGACAGACAGATAGACGATAGATAGATAGACAGATAGATAGATAATAGATAGATAGAGACAGAGACAGACAGATAGACGATAGATAGATAGATAGATAGACATAGACAGATAGATAGAAGATAGATAGATAGATAGATAGATAGATAGACATAGACAGATAGATAGAAGATAGATAGATAGATATAGAGAGAGACAGACAGATAGACAATAGATAGATAGATATAGATAGATAGACAGACAGACAGATAGACGATAGATAGATAGATAGATAGATAGATGATGGATAGATAGAAGATAGATAGATAGATAGATATAGACAGACAGATAGACAATAGATAGATAGATAGATAGACAGAGACAGACAGATAGACGATAGATAGATATAGATAGACAGAGACAGACAGATAGACGATAGATAGATAGATAGATAGATAATCAAAACGTATCCACGGCACTTCTTTCAGTAAAAAAGTGTCGATTTATTCACCAGTAGCAACGTTTCGGTTCACACACTGGAACCTTTTTCAAGCAGTGATCTCCAGTGTGTGAACCGAAACGTTGCTACTGGTGAATAAATCGACACTTTTTTACTGAAAGAAGTGCCGTGGATACTTTTAGATTTTTTATCTTGGAGGAGAGGATCGCTCCATCGGACGCTGGCACCCGTCTCTTTACATTTCTGTTGTGAGGTTCACATATTTCGGACTTTGCTAGATAGATAGATAAATCCAAAGAACGAGGCAGCACTCCAACTTCAAGTGAAAAGGCGATGACCCAATTTATTTCCCAAGCAACGTTTCGGCCTACTCAATGAGGCCTTTGTCAAGCTGCTTGACAAAGGCCTCATTGAGTAGGCCGAAACGTTGCTTGGGAAATAAATTGGGTCATCGCCTTTTCACTTGAAGTTGGAGTGCTGCCTCGTTCTTTGGATTTATTATATAGTGGAAGAAACGCCTCTCTTCCCTGAGGAGTTGCACCCTGTTCACACCATCAAACTGTGCTGCTGCTTCATCTGTGTTTGTAGATAGATAGATAGATAGATATTAGAGATAGATAGATATTAGAGATAGATAGATAGATATTAGAGATAGATAGATAGATAGATAGATAGATATTACAGATAGATAGATAGATAGATAGATATGAGATAGATAGATAGATATGAGATAAATAGATAGATAGATAGATAGATAGATAGATAGATATGAGATAAATAGATAGATAGATAGATAGATAGATAAATAGATAGATAGATGGATAAAAGATGGAGAAAGATATTAGATGATAGGAAGGAAGGAAGGAACACAGTAGCAGCACTAACTGGGGAACTAGTAGTAACAAATCTACAAACCACTGGAAACAGCTGCACTGATTCTCCTGCAGGTGAAATGCAGCTGCACATGGAAGAGAGCTCGAGACTAATGATCCTGATTAAGATGCTAATTTTCCCTGATATGAAGAAAAGGAAACACAAGATGGCACAGCAAACACCATAATCAAATATTGTAGTGAGAAGCTGGGTGACAAAATGCATTGGCAGATATGCCAGGCTGCACCTCTTCGTTGCCAACATGACTCCATACAACACAAATCCATCAAACACGTACCCCATAAGCTACTTTGATACTGCTGACTGCACATTTCCTCAGTGCTATAAAGGGGGCAAAATAGTACTACAAAGAAAAGACTGTGTTCCTTAATGTTCACCATTGAAGACCTTTTTTTTATATAATTCTAGAATTCTCAACTGATTCAGAAGGAAAGTCTTAGCCGACTGGAAATGTCACATGCAGTGGTTGTCATAGGGGAAATGTAGTATCTCATGGCAACCAATTAAATGAATGGATGTTTCGAGTCTGTCAGAGCAGGAGCCACCCTTACTGGGCTGGATACTTGCTTGGTGACCCACTTAGTAGTTCATGGGCATATTAGTTAATAGCTTTATTTTCATGTAGTCATAACAGACTAAAGATTGCCCTATTTTTGGGTTACTATTCAATATAAAACATAACTTTTGTAACTATGTTCCACACGTATGTTAATAAAAGGAATTATAATAAAAGTTATGTTTTATATTGAATAGTAGCTCAAAAATAGGGCAATCTTTAGTCTGTTATGACTACATGAAAATAAAACCCTTACAGGGCTGCTCTTCATTCTGGCTCAGAGGTGAGGCCCTCCTCTATGATGTCCATATTCCCTTAAACTTTTTTTTGCGAATAGATTGTTTTTAAAATGGGGCAAAATGGTTTAATAATGAAAAAGAAGCATTACTCACCTCCCCCCACTGCTGCTGTTCCGACACTCCTCCTGTCTCTGCTGCTCTCCACTTCCTGTTCCTAACTCAAGACACAGGAAGTGACTGGAGATCCCTGCTCACCCAATCATCAATGGTTGAGGCGGATCACCACTGCGGCCAGTGATTAGTCAAAAGGGCATCTCCAGCCATTTCCTGTCTGTCAAGCCAGGAGCAGGAAGTGGAGGACAGTGAGGACCCTGGCAGCATTGGAGGACAGGTGAGGTGAGCAATGCTTTTTTTTTATTTTAGACCCATCTTGCCCCTTAAAAAAAAAAAAATGCCCCTCCTCCCGGGAGGAGTTTTTTTTTCTTGAGACCCCATTTAATGCCCCATTTTTACTTCAATGAGACCTGAAAAATCAATAAAATACCGCCCGAACAGTGGCCGCAATATTCTCCCAGTCTTATCTACATCAGCATTCCTATCCTGCTCTACACTAATGCATCATCCTCACTTAAAATGATTACGGTATTGTCAGCGGAGTAATTGTTTACGTCGTGCTCTCTCCCGCGTGCATTCTGTAAGCAGTACGTGACGGCGCGCATGATGAATTACATGTGCATTACACAGTGGCAGGGTCTACGATGGGTTAATACAAGCAGATTCATCTCTTCAGTATAATTATATCCTCAAAGTCTCCTGATTACATATATCTATTCTGTCAACTTGAGAACACCGCTGGCACTCCATAGCGTACACTTCAGGGGACAATCTGGGACTATTCAAGACGACGAGTCTTGGTGAGTTATTAGAGACTTTACATTAAAGAATACGTCTAAAAAGACTCTAATAGAGGCCGAGTGTACGTCTTGTAGCATCTTAATGGCCACTTATAAGGCAGACAAAGCATAAGTGGTCATTTTCTGGCTTGAGCCTTGAGAATCCATGCAGAAAATAAAGTTCTCCTGATGTTTAAGACTATCAGACCCCCATACCGACACTTCCGCATTATGGAAATTTCTAAACTTCTATAAGGAGGGGTGTCTGTCTCTTTAAATTGGGCCTACACCAGTTCACCCATGGATATTGAGTTTGGTCTACAAAGTACAATAACACTTCCAAGAGTGGGAGCAATCAAGAGCCCTCGCAGTGAGAAGGCCCACTCAGGGTTGGTCCTATCCCATACTTAACAACATTTCTGTTGGTAAATTTGGGGCATTTAAGTCTCCCCCACTATGCCCATCCCAAACCTGCCTAGGAACAAATACTTTTGGGAAGAGTTTACCTAAGCCATACATTTTTGAGCTAGCACAAACTGGGTAAAATTTGGTTCTATTAGCAACCACGCTAACGTATAGGAGATGGACCCAAAAGTTACAGAAGGGTGATAGAGGGAAGCCCAGTATCACATCAGGAGGCCAACTTTGATCTTTGCCTTATGGTTCTATGATGGACTAACTTCAGTACAGCACAGGGGTCTAGGATAGGTGATAAGTGCCTGATAAGTGAGGCTCTGACCACTGGGGACCCCACCAGTCACTAGAAAAGGGGCATGTGACCCCCTTTTGAACAGGGTGGTGAACATGCATGGTCCATTCACCTCCATGTGATTGCTGGAGATGGCCTTGTGCGTGTGATAAGGGATAAGTTGTTGTCATGGGACAAACCCTTTAAGGCACATCCACAGGATTTGACATATGTGTCTCACTGAAGCAAGTCCCACCACTGGGACCCAGAATTTTCTACAGAATAGGAGGTTGGGGACCCCTATCTTGATCAGTGAAGCAGCTGAGTAATTGTGCTTAGTTGCTTCTGCGACACCCAAAGAAGTAAGTGGAGGGGCCGCACACAAATGTGTCTACCTCTCCATTCACTCTCCAGCCGGATATAGCAGCCAGAGGTTCCTTCACCATACAGGATTGGGGTTGGGGACTACTGTTCTGGAGAGAGGTGCAAAAGCAGCATCTCTCACCCACTTACAATATATCATGCCAATATGCCATGAATGTCCAAGATGGGAATATCCCTTAGGAAAAGATTAGCTTAACTACCCTTTTAGAGAATAATAAATTAACAGAGAGGGTTTCCCTCAGTTAGAAATGGTAAAAAACCATTACATGGATTTCAATATACAATGTGCAATGCTTAACTTAACCTGTGGCGGCGCTGTAGGGAAACTGAATACTTGCTGATAGATTCACCCACTGATATGAACTGATTGCTGGGAACTCTATCCATGGGGCTTCCTATGGTTCGTTCATCCTCACGAGACCCTTCAGGTAAAAAGAGATCATCCAGGAGATGCAAGATCCAGTTGACCTTCAGGGTAGGTTCACATGGAATTTTTGGAGGGGGCAAATTTTTCTGCAGGTTTTTCAGCCAAAGCCAGACGTGGATTTGGAAGGAATGGGAAATAAAAAGGAAGGACTTCTACTTTTTCTTGCTGGATCCACTTCTGTTTTTTCAGTCAAAGACAGAAGGAAAACTGCCCCAAAACCTCCTCCAAAAACTTTTTGTGCCTTAAATGTTGTATTGAAGAATGGATCTCACAAACATAAGGTGCAATGGATCTAAGTCGTACATTTCTTCATTATCTACATTCTCCCAGAGAATTCCAACAAGAAGAAACCCCCCAAAAATACCAACTCTTAACCCATAGGGGATACAACATCTGCAAATGCGTGTAACCAAGGCAGGCTTTCTTACATTGACTGGTCTTCAGAAGCACTGTCTTCAGATATTTACAGCTATTCCAGGCAGTCCCTGTGTAGTTTTAGCCCTTGCTTTTTGTAATGTGGAGCCCACGGATCTGAAAAGCCTTTTTTTATAGTCTTGTAATTAACTTTTCTCATAAGTCTACTGTTAGAAAAGCATTACAGTGAATTACTACACAGGATGGAAACCTAGTAGGCACCATCTATCTATGCCCAGGAAACATCCTGGATGCATTATCAGGTGTGCCCAGTTATATTAACTCAGCAAGACTTGTCGGGCCAAAGTAAAAAATCTCTTTTATTTTCTTAAAGGAGTCGTACCACCGCAGAGCGGGTCTCTTCTTATTCATTCAATCAACAGGTTTGTAACCTCTCTCCACTCTGGACAAGAGATGAGTATCCCGAACAGAGTACACCCACCTCTATTAACTCACAATTCTCTTATGGATTGATAAAAAAAACTGTTAATCATTTTAAAGAGACTGAAGGAAATAAGAAGGAAGGGTCTGTTTTCTTTTCTCAAGGAACAGCGCCATTCTTGCTCTGAGGCTGTATCTAGTATTGCTACTCAGCCTTCTTCTGGTGAATTAGGATGAGTTGCATGAGCTCATAAACAAGAGTGCTGTGGTTTCTGGATCACACCCTACCAACCCTTAAATGGAGTCACCAGGAAATTCACTTTTACTCCAGACACCATTCCTTGTAGGGCTAGCTCAGCTGAATGCAATTATACCTTTCGTTTAGTGATACATTGCTTTATTCGGGAGAAAAAGTGCTTATAATCCATGTGCAAATGAGCAGTTAAGTGCACCGAGGGTGGGCCCAAATCATTTTGCTCCTCCCAAATCCTCTGCCATCCCTTCCCTCGCCTTTTTGATTGACAGAGTTAGGTTCCTGCATAGTCATTTTGCTTGGTCCTGTCAATTAGGAAGGAAAGGAAAGAGCTGCTAGAGGAAGCAGGAGGGACAAGGGTGCACAGAGCGGCTTGGGCCCGCCCTCAGTGCACTTCACTACTCTTGTGCATATGAATTAAAAGTACTTTTTCTCCAGAATGAAGCAAAAAATTGCTAAGTGAAAGGTATCATTACATTCAGCTGAGATTGACCTACAAGACATTGTGCCTGGCGTATCAGTGACTTTCCTAGTGACAGGTAAGAGCTCATTTGCATCCCTTTCTTCCCAGAATTCCAGAGGAGCATGTATGGCTTATAAGTCTCCTCACACCGATTAAGATGCTCTCTACCCAAGGAGAGATAGTACCCTCCAAATCCTGACCTCGCACTCAGTTAAGCCAGTACTCTCTGCTCTGCACTGATGAGGGGCAATGACCCCGAAACAGCTGTCTGCAGATATGGGGCTGGCTTAGTTATTATCCGAGTCATGTCTCAAGGCCTATTTAAAGGGTTGAACATTGAGCAAGGAGAGATAGTACCCCCAAAGGCTCCCTGTAAGAAATGCATCGGCTTATCATACTGCATATTATGATTCCTGACACAGCGTCGTGTCGCGCTGCTCATATAATATATGTATATATACTAATGAACACTGATCCGACCAGCAACATTGTGGTCTCCGCTGTGTACAAACAATGGTTACACTTTAGAAGACTTGTCAGGAGGGGCTGGCAGATGGTTTCGCGACTTTCAGATGGGAAAAAAATGAAAATAATTTGTGTGATATCAGCCTCGGGATATAAAACAACATAAAACAAGACAAACTCAGCAGCGAACTCCAAAGTCTTTTAATGAAACTTGTTAAAACCGGCAGATGAGGATTTTACTTTACAATAAAGTCTTTCATTGGGAAGTATATTGTGCCTTTTTGTAAGAAAGACGTTATGTAAATATCTATCATTCACTGCTTATCAGCTATATTACTTCCAAGACAGCAATGATACGTCTAGGGGCGTAACTACCATAGCGGCAGACCATGAGGCTGCTATGGGGCCCAGGACAAGAGGGGGCCCAGTTGGGATCATCTCCTCTTCTACTGGGGGTAAACTTGGTCAGGACTCTACCCTCTAAAGGAACAACTTTTAGCAAATGAGGCAGTGGAAAAAATGGCCCAGTGGTAATCATGCTTACCTGATCCCCGCAGCAACCGGGTCTCTCCGATTTAACATCCGGTTTTATGAGGGTCACCTGGCCACTGCAGTCGATGACTGGCCAGAGTGATGATGTGTCACCCATGCATCACATGACCGAGGGACATGATGCATGGGTGACACATTACCGCTATTGCCATCATGTGGCTAGCTTTACATTGGTCCAGGAAAGTGGGATGGTTCCAACCTGAAATAAGTTGGACTTCTTCCTTATAGGTTCGGTAGAAGCCACCAGGGCTATGCACAGTATTTCAGCCTGCAATACTAGACAATCTGTTACATTGTGGTTTAATTTATATCAAACGTCATCATTCTATACGTCTACGGTACTGTTTATGGATAAACTGGGGGCCAAAGGTACCAACAATGACTATACAAAGCTCTTAAGAAGCCGATTTTGTGGTTTATTCCTAGGGACATTTCAGAACGCCAGCAATGTATCTTGTAGATCTTGTGAGTTATTACATAGCTGGGACCAATGCTCTGAACTGGCAGAGCACGTAAAATGACAATTTAAGGGGCTTTCTAACCTTGTGCTCACTTACCACAAATTAGTCTCAAAAGTGCACTCCGATGGAATTAATTTCAACTTTCACATTAGCATTCTATATCACTGTGTAGTATCTCATCCCACAGAACAGATTATTATCTGTAGTGCGGCCGGGGAACTGGCACTTTCGAAGCTTTTCTATTTTTCATCAGAATTTTTTTTAACAGATTTTCTTTTCTATTTTTGCAATAAGCACATCCCCGACTTCTCTGTTCATTTGTGGCACGGCTCAGCCTTTGAGATGACTAGCCAAAGAACATCTATCTAGTAGTTTTTATACAGATCTGCCCCATCGATGCACTGATCTCTATAGTAAATGGCCAACGCGTCTGCTCGGCTACATAGGGTAGACTCAAAGGTTCTTATATCTCCACCATCAGAACTTATCCAAAGCTACAGATCAGCAAAAACCTCATATCTGGATCTTAAAGTGGTTGACTCTAGAGGACTACTCCCTTTCATAAATTTGGCCATACACATTTGATGTACATCGGGTTATTCTGGTGGCTGGGCCAACCATCTAATGTGTATGGAGGCCTCAACTCTTCACATATGTAAAGGGAAGAGAAGAATTGGGTCGCTGGACCTTAACATGCTGTTTTTGGTCCCCGGGGAATAAACTGTCTGTCTGAAGTGTCTGGCACTGGCTTTCTCCCAACTCCCATTTCATGTATGGGGGGGTATTAGGAGAAAGAACTGTAGCTAAATGAACATTCACCCAAAGGTTATCTCATAGGTATGGCTGGCTTAAGCCCAATTAGGTTATATCCCACGAGACACCCCCTCCCCAACCATGAGCCAGGACGTAACAGTTGCTCCAATATTGTCAAATCAGACCCATCCATGCCATTTATTTGAAGGATATATGTGAAAAACCCAGTGGAAAAAATATATATTTTTGGAGCACTTCCATATACAGATCAGACAGGAATGGAATCAGTAATTTTGAAGAACTTGATTCTTTATTGGCATGCTGCTACATGTTTTAATCTTGGACAAGAGTCTTCATCAGGCACCAGGAATGGCCATTGTCCTTCAGGGGAAACGTCTGTTCAGGACTGGCTTTACCCATTGATTAGAGTTGGGTTAAAAGAAGCTGGATCAGAAGAAAACATTAGATCTGCGGGCCGGCCTCTATTTAGAAATGGATTCATCATGAGACTACCCTTTTAATCTAGCCATAGACATGAATCTTATTCCCTCAAGACCTTATTTCAGTGGTGAGCAAAAGACTACCCTGGTCTATGCATGCAGTAGAAACATGGATAGATTTGGTTGGATTTCAATGCATCTGAGATTGAGGGCTTTCCAACACACAGACCACATGACCATTTGACCAACCTAAATGGGTGTTTTATGGAGGAATTGTGAGACATTTGGCCAATAGCTATCGTATGTCAAAGGTCACCTACAAATTAAAAATGTCTTCATTAATTCATTCATTATAAGGACCACCCTCATAATCAGTGTCGGAATGGGGTGCCTAGGGCCCACTGGTAAAAATAAAAGTTGGGGGCCCGCCGTATGGATACATTCAAATATTGCCTGCTGAGCTTTGAGAAGGTAGGTCCTGGGGAGAAGAGGACACTAGTAGCTTACCTCTATACCTAGAAGTCATCTCAGCTCTGATAGTGTCTAGAATAATAAACTGGGGAGATCCTTTAATAATCTAACAAGTTTTTTATATGAACATAGGCTGATGGAGGTGCTATACACTGGATATATGTATGTAGTGTAGTAAGTCTACTGTGTTATGTGCCACTTGTGCAGGGGTTGGTAGACTAGGGGACCACCTTGCTCAGGGGCCCACCGGGGGATTCACCTGTACTGAGCCTGCTCATAATGCCCTAATTGAAAATGGGCTTTCTAATCCGAGCGACCCTTTGAAACATAACGTAACCAAATCGTAAGTGATTAAAATGCGTTAACAGGATAAGCTCACATATCTCTCGGATTAGTCGTGGAGGGGGTCGATCCGCTCGTTAAAAATACGCATAAATAGTTACCCGGAACTGAGCGCAGAACATGGCGATAAATACATTGTGGCTCCTCTAAAGGCAGAATTCGCAGCATAACAAATTACTAAATTGTTACAGGAAATGGCACACCGCCTACTAAATCCATACAAAGGCGATACAAAGAGACATTTAGCATTCTCACTAGATCCTATACAAGGCATATTGCTCACGCAAGCCTGAAGCTTAATGACACAGGTTAATTGACTCTGATTAACCACGGGTTGATTGTTTTCTATATGACATCCACCTATAGATCGGCTTGTTTTTCGTAGACGTTTGAGAAGGTAACAAATACCTAATTATACCTGTACCTTTCAGTTCATATCGTTATAATAGCAATATGACTGTTTTGATTTATACTAGTGTATAATTAATGTCAAGTAATGTATTATTTTGCCTCTTACACTATGCTTTTAACCAAAGTGCTTTTAAAAAAAAATGCATAATACTTTGGTGTAAGGATCTATTAACAAGAAAAATATAGATATCTTTTCGGATAACAGAAATGGTTTAACCCACGCTAGACTGATGCGACAAGCAGCCCTATCCATTAATGACTGTAATAGCCATGCCAGGCCTATTCAAAAGCTAAATCACACTGGGGTGGCCTAATTGGGTTCTTTAATTGACTGGTTAATTTAATAGAACATGAAGTCATTTTACTAAAAAAGGGTTTGTATCTAAAACTTTGTAAAAATTCTGTTAGTTTTTCCATTTTCTTTCTTTCCCCTCCTCTACCCTGAGAGGCATATTTCCAATAAAGGCAGACTTTCTGGCTACAATTTGGCCCAGTACCTCAGGGGAGTGAACATTGAGAAGCTGCCACACCCCTGCTTATTTAATCTACAAAGCTCCTCCCCTCACATAGGATTTACAGGGATTTGTCCTGGCCAGAAGTGTATCTTACTGCAAGACTAGGGGGAAAAGTTATATATCGAGTAGAAATAGTCATAAATATTTAAAACAAAACAGGATACACTTGTACCTTAGAAAAGATCAGACTGGACATTAGGAGCCACTGGATGTTCATGGATGATCACTGATACCTTTACAGCAAAATCTCTAAGACTGAGGTTATAATTCAGGGTCTTCTCATCTATGCTGGCCCCCTGCCTTCTGCCATAGACCTCTATTCTCAAAGGCACAAGAAGAGCATATGTAAACGACACTGCTCATGGGCGGCGACTAAAACCTGATTGGATGATTACAATAATTAAAATCTAGAGCATTATAGGGTGTGAAGAAGTAAATAGATCTGCTAGGAAGCCCAACAAGTCAATTAAAAATAGTCAAACAGTAACCAATTTACTCATACCTGTATATGTGACCAAAGGGCCAAGATCTGGCTATTGGGTATTCGGGACCACAATGATATTTATTTTATTTATTTTTATTTATTCATGTTTGTTTTTTTTTCTTAAAAATGTAACCCAATGCTTAACATTTCCATCGGGCTTGACCTTGATCAGGTCGACTGTGGTGGAATCCAACCCAACCTTCTCACCCACCCTTCAGGCTAGCTACCCAACTGAGTTGGCCTGACAACAGATTTCACTTGACAACCGCATAATGGACGCTCGAGTCCAGTTTCATCCTCTCTTCCCCAGCTGATGCCCAACAAAGACGCTCTCCACGTAGACAATGGTAGCTGGGAAGCGTTAGAGGAACATTAGCGCAGCCTACAAAGTCCAAGCATCAAACAGTCACCAGCTCCTGCACAAAGCGGGCGGACGAGAGCGCCTGAAAAGGCTGTGTGAATACAAGTGGAAAATTAAAGCTGAAGTAGCTGGGGAAGGGACTTAATTTACTGGCATGTACAGTATGCAAATGAGATTATTCTCCGCTTAACAGCATCATTTATGTCCATAATAATAGCATCATCATTACAGAGCTCAAATTAAATTACACCGTAATTAGCATATCAAAGTGATTGGTTAAAGTTTTAAACAAATACCCAATTTTGTTAATGAACAGCTGTAATTGTCATGTACACTCCAGCGAAAACTCCCTAAACAAATATATGTTTTAGGACAGGGAAGGGGGAAAAAAAAACGCCAAATCCGAACGCAGGCGGCGGATAGTGAAGGCCTTGCCTTTGCCTACAGGATTCTCAATGTCGGCTACGTTAAGGGGTCTGTGTGAACTTTTGACTGCGTCACACGGCTGACCCAACATGCTCAAGAACACACCATTAAATAAACTCTCTGTGCTTACATAAAAGACTTTCCAAGGAGGAATGTGTCACGTGCGCCCTCTGATCTTGTCCTTTACTTAACCCTGTCAGGGCTCAAGATCTACAAATAATGGCCTCTACATCCAACAGCTCCCGGGTCCTCGCTACAACCTGATCTATAGGCTTTATACATACAAGATGTATTTTATTTTTATTTTTTTGCTACAGTTTCATGGATTTGTGTTTTTTATTAAAATGTTACATGTTTTATGAATTTGTACCGAGCACGATATCAAGAGCATATGTAAATAAGGGGAAATCCATTATACATAGAGGTGGTGTACACAGCAAGGCTTATGGAGTCTATGCTTGGAAATATCAATGTTATTTTGCTTCTGATGGGGTCATTCGAATTGGATAGATAAATAGAAAGATGGATGGATAGATAGATAGATAGATAGCTATTAGATGATAGATAGATAGAAATTAGATGATAGATAGATAGCTGTAGATAGATAGATAGATAGATAGATAGATAGATAGATAATAGATAGTGTGGGGATTCGCTCTGGTAGTTAGGACTAGCAGAAGCAGTATAGAGTCAAAGTACACAGTTCAAACAGCGGTGTTTATTCACACATTGGTGTCTCACAAAACGCAGGTGGCTTGGTGTTTGTTCACACACAAGGAAAGTCCATAAACAATAAAAGTCACCTTTTCTCCTGGGTGTTAATTCACACCCTGTTAGCCGTTCAGCCTCATCAAGTCCATAGGCCGCCTGTTCGCCTTTAGAGGGGCCTGAGTCCTCCAGCCCGGCTCAAACCTCAAATCCCAGCACAGCCCTCAGTTCACAGCACACAGACTCCTGAGCTCCACTGTCAGAGGGAGGTAAATCCACCACACCTGGCTGTGGTGGCTGTTTTTTTATGCCTGGCAAAACCAGGCCTGGAACATGGGGAGTAGTCACCCACCCAGCACTTTGACTACTCCCAGTAAGTGCCGTCCCGGATCAGCTATGACAGCCATGCTAAATCTTTAGGTGTCAATTAGCAATAGCTGCTGCTGACAAATAAAATACTGGCTCTGACTTCATCGAGGCCAGGAAACTCGGTGACACATACCTTCCATCCACGATGATTCCAGGTACCAGGTTTCCCTGCCCTATGGCCGGTTGTGAGTTACAGATAACCCTGAGACAGGAATAAGCCCAGAGATTGGCCTTTTTCAGGGGAATGGCCAGAATCCTGGCAACCTGAGGCCGAAGGGCCAGCGGTAGGGGTGACTGCCACTTCAGTGGAAGAGGAGAAGACAACCCCGCGTAGGGTAATGGTGGAGGAGTTGCCACCGGGTCCTGGGTTGGCAGACCTCAACGTCTCTGGGGAGAATTTCGGTACAGCACAACGCTGAGAACCAACTCTATCCTGGGCCTGGGAGAATGTGGTAATACTTGATGGTGTACCCGAACAACCTGGGGCCGAGTCGATGTTTGCCCGTTTTGTGGTCCACCAGAATATTCTATATCGGGTAAACCAGCTGCGGGGTGAACCTGTTGAATAGTTGGTGGTGCCCAGGGCCTATCGAAAACTTGTGTAAGAGTTAGCCCACCAACATGTTCTCGGGGGTCATCTGAGACTGCTGAAGACACAGGATCGGATACTACAGCGGTTTTACTGGCCCAGTGTCTTTAGAGAGGTGGATGACTTTTGTAAGTCTTGCCCGACCTGCCAAACCACTAGTCCCCAGCACCTTTTCCGCAGTCCCTTAGTGCCCCTCCCGATTATCCAGGTACTATTTGAGAGAATCGCTATGGATCTCATAGGCCCAGTACCGAAGTCCGCCAGGGGGCACCAACACATCTTGGTCATCCTGGACTACGCCACTCGATACCCGGAGGCGGTGCCACTGCGACATACATCGGCCAAACTCAGAGAAAAAGAGTTAATGGAGATGTTTTCCCGAGTAGGGCTACCTAAAGAGGTTCTGACTGACCAGGAGACTACTTTTATGTCAAAGGTCATGAGGGAACTCTGTAAATTACTGCACATAAAACAGCAATGGACATCCATTTATCATCCGCAAACGGACGACCAGGTAGAAATGGTTTAATCAAACATTAGAAAACATGTTAATGTTTGATTAAACCTTTTCTACCTGGCCGTCCGTTCATGGATGATAAACGGACATCGATAGCTGTTTTATGTGCAGTAATGCAGTACAGGTGCTGGGGGCTAGTGGTTTGGCAGGGACTGTGACCTTCTTCTGCCCTATCTCATGTTTGCAGTGCGAGAGGTGCCACAGGCTTCGACTGGGTTCTCGCCCTTCGAACTGCTATATGGCCGACATCCTTGCGGCCTGTTGGACATAGCCAAAGAGGCGTGGGAGCAACAACCCACACCGTATAAAAGTGTTTTTGAATACGTCACCCAGATGCAGGAACGTATGGAAACTGTGTTGCCCCTGGTAAAGGAACATATGGAGGCAGCTCAGCGAGCTCAAAGTCGGGTGTATAATCGGCAGGCTCGGGTCCGGATCTTTAACCCAGGAGATCGGGTTTTGGTTCTGGTACCGAAGGTCGACAGTAAGTTACTGGCTAGGTGACAGGGACCCTACGAGGTACTTGAAAAGGTTGGAGAAGTAAACTACAAGGTACACCAGCCAGGGCAGCGGAAGCCGGAGCAGGTATACCATGTGAATTTACTCAAACTGTGGATGGATAGGGAGACCAGCAGGGGCGTAGCTATAGGGGGTGCAGAGGTAGCAGTCGCTACCGGGCCCAGGAGCCTGAGGGGCCCAAAGACCCTTTTGCCACATAAGACACTGGCATTATAGAAAGTGCATACTGGTCAATTTACACCTCTGGCTGGAGGGAAGGGGTTAGGTCAAGAATTTGGCCTGAGGGGGGTGCCCTTTCAATGTTTGCCTCAGGCAGCAGGAAGGCTACGTGCTCCCCTGCCCCTTGCCAACAAGCACTGAGGGACGGGGGCCCAAGCTGAAATCTTGCACCAGGGCCCATGAGCTTTTAGCTACGCCCCTGGAGACCAGTATTGATGATAGCCCACGGTCAAGTTTTCTAGGGGGAGAGGTTCCGGCCCCTAAGTCTGATGTAAGAGAAGCGGTTGTCACAGTGAAGATTGCTGACAGCCTCTCCCCTAAACAGACTCAGGAGGCCAGGGAGTTCACCTTCAGGAACACAGATGTGTTCTCGGACCTCCCTGGATGCACTCCCATAATCCAGCATGATATTGTCACTGAGCCTCAGGACAAAATCCGGTTGTAACCATACCGGGTACCCGAGGCTCGGCGACAGGCCATCTCTGAGGAAGTACAACTAATGCTGCAACTAGACATCATCGAGGAGTCTAGAAGTGAGTGGGCCAGCCCTATAGTACTGATACCCAAACCGGACGGGAGGTTGCGGTTTTGTAATGATTTGCGAAAATTAAACGAGGTATCTAAGTACGATGCATATCCCATGCCCCGGGTAGACGAGCTGAATGAGAGGTTAGGACAAGCTTGGTATTTTTCTGTTTTGGACCTCACCAAGGGGTACTGGCAGGTACCCTTAACGGAGGCTGCCAAAGAGAAAACTGCCTTCATCATACCTTGTACCGGTATAAGGTTACCCTTTGGTCTGCATGGCGCTTCCCCAACTTTCCAAAGGCTAAAGGACATTGTGCTGAGACCACATCTTTGGTACACTTCGGCTTACCGGGACGATATTGTCATACACAATACCGACTGGGAAAGTCACCTATTGGGAAAGTAGGCCTCGGTGCTGTACTCTCTCAGGAAGTCATCGGGGAGGAGCATCCCATTGTCTTTTTAAGCTGCAAGCTCACCCCAGCCGAAACTATCAAGTGGGCACTCGAGTCTTTCCGCTACTATTTGTTGGGGAGAAAGTTCCGCCTGGTGACCGACCACTCCTCTCTCAAGTGGATGAGCCAGGCCAAAGAGAGAAATGCCCGAGTCACCAGTTGGTTCCTGGAACACAGGGTAGGCTGGTTGCAGGGAAACGTGGATGCTCTGTCCCGGGTATACTGTATGGCTGGTGTTCACCCACTCAGGGTTGAACAAAGGGGGGTATGTAAGAAGGTACGTGGAATCAATGTGGATGGAAGGTATGTGTCATCGAGGTTCCTGGCCTCGGTGAAGTAAGAGCCAGGATTTTGTGTCAGCAGCAGCTATTGCTAATTGACACCTAAAGATTTAGTATGGTTGTCATAGCTGATCCGGGACAGCTCTTACTGGGAGTAGTCAAAGTGCTGGGTGGGTGACTACTCCCAATGTTCCAGGCCAGGTTTTGCCAGGCATAAAAACCAGCCAGCACTGCCAGGTGTGGTGGATTTACCTCCCTCTGACAGTGGAGCTCAGGAGTCTGTGTGCTGTGAACTGAGGACTGTGCTGGGATTTGAGGTTTGAGCCGGGCTGAAGGACTCAGGCCCCTCTAAAGGCGAACAGGCCGCCTATGGACTTGATGAGGCTGAACGGCTAACAGGGTGTGAATTAACACCCAGGAGAAAAGGTGACTTTTATTGTTTATGGACTTTCCTTGTGTGTGAACAAACA
Organism: Bufo gargarizans; assembly: GCF_014858855.1. Lineage (NCBI taxonomy): Eukaryota > Metazoa > Chordata > Amphibia > Anura > Bufonidae > Bufo > Bufo gargarizans. The sequence continues at coordinate 201,745,587 of NC_058086.1, forward strand.
CCGCTGTTTGATTCAAGAACTGTGTACTTTGCCTCTATACTGCATCTGCTAGTCCTAACTACTAGAGCGAATCCCCACAATAGATAGATAGATAGATAACTGTCTCAACCCAATTATTTCCTGCTTGCTTTGGCAATGCTAATACGTATTTACTCCTGCCAAATTTGATGATAGATAGGCTGATTTTAATTAGTTTCAGTATAAAGCTGTGGCATGCTCTCACTACATTCCTTGGAATATGGAGTGGACTCGGCATGCATGTTGGTACCTGCACCCCTTGGAAGTAATGGAGGCCATTTTGGCACCAAAAATGGTAAAAGGCAGAGTGGACCCAGCATGCATGTGGAACCAACACTTCCTGAACTGTATGGCGGCCATTATGGCGCATAATGGGTAGTATTTAGTGTTAGGTTCCCGTCTTACAGAGATCGCCTTGACGTTCGGCAGACGGGCTCAGATGGTTTTGTACAAAATGCATTTGCCTAGCATCTCACTATAACATTATTGTACTTTATCTGGTTTGCAGGGTGCTGTTGCATTGTCTTTTTTTTTTTCTAGATAGATAGATAGATAGATAGATAGGAGATGGATCATACATTGATAGACACAGGGACGAACTGGGAACTTAAAGTGGCCCTGGAAAAAAGAACTAAAAGTGGCCCCATGTTGTAGGCAGGTCCAAATTGATAGAAGGCAGGGCAGCACAAGTAAGCGATGCCTGTAATACTGTAGTGCAGCACAAAATACCGCCCTAGCGGAACCAAATAGCATAGTGCAGCACAAAATATTGCCATCTTTACCAGAGTATTCAACTGTATCACTTTCCTGAGGAGGGTGATACAGTTTAGTCCAGGAGGGCTCCTGCAGCATTTGGCCAGGTACATAATTGTCTGATGCTTCTAGCATTAATTAATACTTAGTGCACCAGCTTGTTATATACCCAGCCGGAAGTAGGGCTCGGCGTCCCTGGACATCAGCCCACCGGGAAATTTCCCTGTAGAGTCTATAACCAGTCCACCCCCGGAAAGACAGACAGATAGAGAGATAAATATAAAAAACAATTTCCATGGTTATCCTCATTTCTTAGGCTACTTTCACGCTAGCGTTTAAGTTTTCCGGTATTGAGATCCGTCACTGAACTGAACAGAACGGAGCGCTCCAAAATCCATTCCTTTCCGTTTAGTTGCGTTCCCAGACCGAAGAGCGAACCACAACATGTTGTATTTTGCATTCCGTCCTGAGATGCGGAGCAAGACGGATCCGTCATGACCCACAAAGCAAGTCAATGGGGACGGATCCGTCTTCTCTGCCACAATCTGCTAGAATAGAAAACGGATCCGTCCCCCATTGACTTTCAATGGCGTTTATAAGGGATCCGTCTTAGATAACACAACCGGATCTGTTCATAACGGATGCAGATGGTTGTATTATCAGTAACAGAAGCGTTTTTGCTGATCCCTGCCGGATCCAGTAAAAACATAAGTGTTAAAGTAGCCAAAGTTGTTTTATTTCTTTATTTTAATCTATTTTATGATTTTTTACTGATATACTCTGTAGGCTTGTACACGGTGCCTGACCACATCGAGCGCATGATGTCATTTCATATACGCTAGAAGTACTTTTTCTTTATGTGGAAGGAAACCAGACAACATGGAGGAAACCAACATAAATTTCTGAAGAACATACAACATTCCTTGCAGATGTTGCCCTGGTCGAATATGAACTCAGGAGTCCGGTGCAGCCATCTGTAATAGAACTCCCATAGCCATAGCGGCCTTCTATGTGCCTCCATTTATACGTAGCAGCGCCCCCATTCTCTTATAGCCGTATCTTATAGTGTTGTTTACATCAGTGTTTCCCAACTAGTGTGCCTCCAGCTGTTGCAAAACTACAACTCCCAGCATGCCTTGACAGCCTTTGGCTGTGCGGCCATGCTGGGAGTTGTAGTTTTGCAACAGCTGGAGGCACACTGGTTGGGAAACACTGGTTTACATCATAGCTCTAAACGGATGTCTCTAAGGCCTCATGCACACGGCCGTTGCCCGGTCACGCCCGTATTGCGGCCCGCAAACAGCGGGTCCACATAATGCGGGCGCCGGCCGTGTGCACCCCGCATCACACTACGGAGTGCTTCCATGGGGTTTCTCTCTGTGCCTCCGCACTGCAAAAAATATGGAACATGGATCACGGATCCATTCAATTTAAATTGGTCTGGATCCGTCCCAGCAGCCACACGGATAGTGCTCATGCATTGGGGACCACAAATTGCGGTCCCCAATCCACGGAAAGGCCGTGTGCGTGAGGCCTAAGGCTACTTTCACCTCTGCACTTTTACATTTCCGTTCCGTTAGAGGAGCAGGTCCGTTCAGGCGAAGATTTTTGTGGCAGAGACAAAAGTGCTTATCTCGGTTTCAAAAACCGTTCTCCCAAATAGAACCTAACGGATCCCAATATAGTCAATGGGGTCCGTAGGCTCTATTCCTTTCAGTCAAGTGCCGAATCCGGCACTTCCGTTACTTTCGTTCTTCTGCTGAGCAGAAGAACGGAAATGTGAAAGCGGCACAGATGTGAAAGTAGCCTAACCTGTATTTGAAGGATAGGTATGGAAAACTTTTTTGCAACAATGTGTCTCTTCATCGTTCCGGGTCTGTTTGCTTTTGATACAATGTTTCTATTTTGTGTCTGTTGATGTCTTGTTACCTTGGAATTATTACACACACACAATATCATGTATCTTTCATCATTGAATCAATTGTCCCAAAGAAAAATAAATTATTAGGGGGTGAAGAAAAAAAAAAAAAAAAGTATGTTAAAAAATTTAGAGAAAGCGGCTTTTTATTTTATGCATGGAGGAATCCATTAAAGGACAGGCTCTGAAGTAGTATGTAAATCACACGCCTTTCAAGGTAGCACTAGGGCAAATTCACTCCGTCAACTAATGATGAAGCTCATTATATGCAGGGAGTATTGGTAATGAGGAAACAGTCACCCGGCATTCCATGTTCCAACATAAATCCGTCTAATATGTGAATATATCCACGTCTAATTAAAGACTACAGATTCCATATCCCCCCTTTATTAGCCAACAAAAAAGGAGACGTTCAAAGGACTCCGAAGCGCTAGGAAGGTAAATTTAAAGGGGCAAACCCGTCCTTGATTTGCTTGGGCTAAAATTAATATTAATTTTTTTATTCTATTACTTTTTATTTTTAATTCATCATTACAGGAATAGAATCCCCCCCAAAAGGGAAGGAACAGCAGGAGCATAAGGGACAGTGGGAAACTCGTATAATCATGTGCGCTGACTCCATGATGGTGGCGGTGGGGAGCTCTCATTCATGATGACCCACTAATAAGGTCTGGGGGTCCTATTAAAGCAGGTGCTGGGGTCAGTGCTGTCTTCCAAGGTAAGCAAGGGACTGATGACTGGCCTAGGGCAGTGATGGCTAACCTCCGGCACTCCAGCTGTTGTGAAACTACGACTCCCAGCATGTTCCATTCATTCCTGCAGAGTTCTGAGAACAGCCAAGCAACTGTGCATCTTGGGAGTTGTAGTTTTACCACAGCTGGAGGTTAGCCATCACGGGTCTAGGAAGTCCAGTCTATATCCTGGTGGTCTCTTGTGCTCTTTGCTAAGCTACAACTAGCAGCATGCAGATAGGATGGGAGTTGTTGCGTCACAATACTGCCTTTAAAGGGGTTGTCCGATGAAAAATATTCTACAATTTTCAAACCAGCCCCTGGATCTGATTACTTTTGTAATTGCATGTAATTAAACATTCTGTATAGCCACGGAGTTATTCAATAAAATGTATCCGTATAGCGCCACCTGCTGTTTGTTTTTTACTTATTTCTTTGACCTGCTGACTGAGATGGCCGCACATGTTCAATTTCATCCTTCAACTGCCTCCTGAGCTGTGATAGGGAGAGAGCTGCAGCAGAAAGGATACGCCCCTTGAGCTGCAGCAGAAAGGACACTCCCTTGAGCTGTCAGCTTGATATAAATCTAGAAGAGCAATGAATAGGGAGATATCTGGACCCATGTGAGGTACAGGGCTGGTTCTAGCTTAAGAGATTGTTATGTACTACATGATAGTCTGATATTCATTTTTTACATTACTCATAGGAAAACCCCTTTAAGAAGACCGCAAAATGTATGTCCTATGAGCACGCGGCAGTGGCCATTCCCGTCTTCTATGGTAAGACATGGTCTGGTATTTGTCCTCAGATATACAGCCTACACCCTTTATAACGAATTCCCAACCTATGGCTTTCAGAGTGTTGCGAAACTACAACTCCAAGCATGTGCTGACTGCATGTCACAATGGTAAGTGCTGTCTTCCAAAAGAAGAAAGGGTCTAGTAACTGGCATCAGGCGCCCAATTCATACCCAACATCAGTGGACTCCATCCTTTAACTCTACAGATGTTGAAAAAGCACAAATCCCTGCTAGACCTGACTGCCTGCTGCGAGAGTCAAGCCTTTCTTCCAAGGCAAACAAGGGCCTAGTAACTGGCCAGAACAAAGTGAGTGCAGCTCTGGAGTATAATACAGGATGTAACTCAGGATCAGTACAGGATAAGTAATGCAATGTATGTACACAGTGACTGCACCAGCAGAATAGTGAGTGCAGCTCTGGAGTATAATACAGGATGTAACTCAGGATCAGTACAGGATAAGTAATGTATGTACACAGTGACTGCACCAGCAGAATAGTGAGTGCAGCTCTGGAGTATAATACAGAATGTAACTCAGGATCAGTACAGGATAAGTAATGTAATGTATGTTCACAGTGACTGCACCAGCAGAATAGTGAGTGCAGCTCTGGAGTATAATACAGGATGTAACTCAGGGTAAGTACAGGATAAGTAATGTAATGTATGTACACAGTGACTGCACCAGCAGAACAGTGAGTGCAGCTCTGGGGTATAATACAGGATGTAACTCAGGGTAAGTACAGGATAAGTAATATAATGTATGTGCACAGTGACTGCACCAGCAGAACAGTGAGTGCAGCTCTGGAGTATAATACAGGATGTAACTCATGATCAGTACGGATAAGTAATGTAATGTATATACACAGTGAATGCACCAGCAGAATAGTGAGTGCAGCTCTGGGGTATAATACAGGATGTAACTCAGGGTAAGTACAGGATAAGTAATGTAATGTATGTACACATTGACTGCACCAGCAGAATAGTGAGTGCAGCTCTGGGGTATAATACAGGATGTAACTCAGGGTAAGTACAGGATAAGTAATGTAATGTATGTACACAGTGACTGCACCAGCAGAATAGTGAGTGCAGCTCTGGAGTATAATACAGAATGTAACTCAGGATCAGTACAGGATAAGTAATGTAATGTATGTGCACAGTGACTGCACCAGCAGAACAGTGAGTGCAGCTCTGGAGTATAATACAGGATGTAACTCAGGATCAGTACAGGATAAGTAATGTAATGTATGTACACAGTGACTGCACCAGCAGAATAGTGAGTGCAGCTCTGGACCAGCTGTTCCTGAGCTGCGATTACCTGTGGGTGTGGTCGCCTGTGGCTGTGTGTAGCTGCTGCTCCTGAGCGTTTGGAGGAAAATCTATCCACCTGAGGCCGGCTCTCTCCTCCCCAGGGGGAGAGTGGGTTCTCAGGCATGAGCGAGGGAAGCAAGCCCCAGGCTCCTGTTCCCAGCGGCAGGCCTTCAGGGGACAGGAGAAGCCAGCGTTTGGCCTGCATGGAGGACTCAGCGGTAAGAAGATCTGGCAGGAGTCGCAGTAATGTGGCTTCTGTCTCCCCTGAGTCTGAGGGTAGTAGGAAGAGCCGCAAGGCTGGATCCGCTAAGGAGGACCCGAATGCCAGCATGGGTGAGAGTGGCCCTTCCGGGGCCCAGCAAAAGCCGAGTGTTCACGGAGGTGAAGCAGATCTTGAGGAGGAAGGCTGGGGCGTACTGAGGGCCCGGGAGTCCATTTCCACCTACGGATCCCGGGTCATGAGCCACCTCCGTGAGTACGAAGACGCGACTAAGACCCTGAGGAGGCTCCGGGAGGAGCTGCGCGGCTTGAGGTCTTGTGTTGGAGTGGCCCCAAAGAGGAAGAAGCAGGGGCTGGAGAGCCAAATAAAGCAGCTACAAGCTGACATTGGCGAGATTGAGCAAAGGCGGACTGTACTCCGAGATAAAAGCGGCCTGTTTAAGGAAAAACTCCTAAACGAGGAACGTTTTCGGAAGATGGCGGAGGAGAAGGGGCAGATGGGGCAGCAGCCTGACAGCCAGGTGGAGAAGGAACCAGTCGTGCAGGAGGAGGATGATGATGATGACCAGCAAGATCCACCTGGCAGCCTGCAGGAGCAGATTCCGTACAGTGGGCCCCCTGCACGCCAAATAGCAAGGTCACCCAGCTGCGGCTCGGGGGATGAGTATGAGACCTGCGGCCCGGGAGGGGCCCTAGTGGAGGAGATCCAGCTCCTGGAGTCCCCAGTGCTTTTCCAGGACTTATGCTTTGGTGATGAGTTGCCACCGGAGACGCCTGGGGAAGGAAAGAAAAAGGCTAAGAAGACCAAGCTCCAGGAGCAGGTAAGATATGTATACACCCCCCTCCCTGGGACCCCCGGGTCGACCGCAGGGCCGGCTCACTGTATTAGCCCCTCTTCTCAGCCCAGCCCGTGTCCTGCGGTGGACTCGGTGCAGGAGAGAGGGGAGAGCGAGGTATCCGATATGGTGGTGAGCTCCGTCTCTGTTTGCAGTAACGGGGATGGAGCTGGTGCGACACCGGCTGAAAAGCCGGACAGGAAGGTTACTGCGGAGGATGAGAGAAAAATCTCTGGCGCTGGAGTTTGCTCCCTGATGGGAGGAGGGGGTGGCTCCACGCCACAGATGGCTGCAGGAGCTCCGATGGCTCCAACCGCTGATGACGCTGTTCCCTCGGGCCAGCAGAGGCATGAAGGAGCTGTCGGAGCTATGACGGTTACGCCTCCCAATGAAGGTCAAGAACTGAGGCCAAAGCCTTTGTTTTGTATTGGCGCTGCTGGTCCAGATGAGCGGCGCCATGAAAGAACAGATCAGCAGCGTTTGGATCAGCGGCGCCCGGTAATGGATCAGCGGCGTTCAAAAGTTGTAAATGGTAGTACTGAGGAAGCGGAGGGCAATGATAAAAGTGGGGTTGGGGCTGTGGTCTGTCTTTTGGGGGCAGCTCCGACCCCAGGGCCCAGTGATGCTGAGGTACCAATAATTACACCAAAACACACCGGTTCAGCCAGTATGAGTGAGGGAGCAGGTGGGGGGCAGAAAATTATTTTTAATAAAAATATGTCTGGGGGTTTGGATGGTGGAGTGAATGGTGTTAGGAGGGAAGGAAGGGAGGTCGCAGAATCTGTTGTAAGTAAGGCTGGTTTGGGGATGGAAGATATGGAAGTGGGTGGTGGAGGGTCTTTGGTAAGCGGGGAGGGTGTGGAACCTGGTCCGGTTGCCCCCCCGGCTGTGGCAGCCCCTGTGCGCAGTTTTGCTACTGTCACGGCCGGGGTGAGTAGGGGACCCTCCTTGTCCTCTGGCTCTGGGGACGGCGTTTTGCAGCGGCGTCTTCTGGAGGCTCTAAAGAGAGGGGAGAGCACAATCAATGTAGAGGGGAGGGAGGTTGATCTATCCTTTTGGATAGATAGGCATGGCCTCTCAGCCTTCCGAGAGCAAAGGAGCGGGGAGACCACGTGGTCCCTCCCGACAGCTGGGCAGGGTGCTCTCCGTAGGAATGTGGTCCGTCTGAGGTGGAGGGGCAGTGATACATGTCCTTCAAGATCAGAAGTTGTTGAGCTCCTTCTAAAGATGGGCTTCAAGGCGACAGACATCTACGCCTTGATACATCCCTATGGGACCCCTGAGTTCGATGTCAGCTTTGTTCGGCCGGAGGGACTTGAGCTCTTCTGGTCGAACTATGAGATGGCAAAGGACGAGCTCAGCTGGCGAGATTTTGCCGTCCAGGCAGTGTCTCGTCAGAACAATGTGAAGAGGGTGACCGTTCTAACCCGTAACGAGTCACTCTCGTGTATTGACATCATGACGTGGCTCGGCCGATATGGGGAGGTGGTGGAGGTTCCCAAGAAGAACAGGGATGAACATGGCATCTGGTCTGGGGCCTGGACGTTCATGGTAAAACTTAGGCTTTTAGGAAACACAGTTACTCACATACCATCTGCCACCTTCCTTGGAAGGGATCGCATGCAGATTTTCTACCAGGGTCAGCCGAAGCTCTGTCACAGATGCGGCAGCCCCACACACTTCAGTGCTAACTGCACTGTACAGATATGCGCGCTGTGTGGGGAGATTGGCCACCTCGCTGCATCATGTGCAGAGATTAGGTGTCACCTGTGTGGTGACTTAGGTCACCCATTCAGTCGCTGCCCTCATTCCTTTGCCAATGCGGTCAATGCCCCGGCGGGAGGAAGCCGTGAGGCCAATTCTACTGGGGCAGGGGCTGGCAGAAGTGAAGGAACAGAGGGGCCAGGGAAGAAAAGTAAGCAAAAGACGCCTGCCCAACTGAGGCGTCAGGAAAATCGCCGAAGGGAGAGGGAGATGGGTGAATCCCGGGAACCTCAGGCAACTGGGGAAGCTGGGATGACCCCTGATCTCACCCCTGAGACTGCTGCTACTGCTGAGGCCCAAAGGGACAGTGAGCTGGATGAGGAAATTAGGAGGATCCAGGAAGAGGAAGGTGCCATCTCCTCATTATCCCCCCATGACGGGGGAAGTGGGGGATGGCAAAAGCAGGGTAATAAACGTACAGGGAAAAAGGGAGATTTAAGATCTTCTCCCACCCGCCAGATGCCAAAGGAAGGTACAACCAACCCCCCTCTGATTAGTCTCTCAAACCGGTTCCAAGCCATTGGTGACACCTCCCCCTCCTCAGGGGAGGGAGCCGGTGGGGAGGTTTCGGGAGTCGCGGTGACACCTGGGCCTGCGGGGGACGCCGAGCCTCCTTCTACTGGGGAAAACATGTCCTCAGGGGTGGGGGCTGGCTTGGAGTCAGAGCACAAGGGCAGAGGTGAAATGGACACATCTGTTTGTTTGAAGAGGGGTAAGCCATCATCTGATGAAAAAGTTGGTGGGGGCAGTGGGAAAAGAAAGCCATCTAATTCAATCACCCATGATGGCGGCACTCACTCCGTTGACGCTGGCGTCCATTAATGTCGCCAGCATTAAGTCAGATACGGCTAGATTTGCGGCCTTTGATTTTTTCAGCCGGGTTGAAGCTGACATTTTGTTTTTGCAGGAGACCAGGCTGCCAGATTTGGCATCTGTATTTAAAGCTAAAAGGGAGTGGCGACGCGGATCCTCCTACTGGTCTCTTGCGGCCGAGCCGTATAGCGGGGTGGCAGTCCTTTTTACTGCACCGGTAGAATGCCGACGGGTTATTGAATTAGAAATGGGGAGGTGCCTGATCCTGGATGTCCTCATGAGGGGACAAGAACTTCGTCTAATTAACATCTATGGTCCCCAGTCCAAGTGGGACCGTAAGTGTCTCTTCATGAGGATCAAGCCCTATCTTTTTACAAGTCGGCAGGTGGTCTTTGGAGGGGACTTCAATACTGTCACGAGGCCCCAGGATAGGGGAGGTTCCAGGGACAAGCTGACTTACGACAGCATTGCGCTTAATAAAATAGCTAGTGAGGCTCGTCTGGTGGATGTCCACATCCGGCACACCCCAGGCCACCCGGGGTTCACCTATCATAGGGCTAGTTGTAGGTCTAGAATAGACAGGTTTTATTTAAAGGAGGAAGCCGTCTCTTCAGCCGTGTCCGCTGTGGAGGTGGAGTTCTCCGACCACTGTATGATTTTGTTTTCTCTGAATGTTGCAGAGACCCCCCGAATGGGAAGGGGCTACTGGAGGCTCAATTCGTCTCTCTTGGAAGAAGCGGAGATAAGACAGTCCTTTGAGGATTTCGTTCAGAGCCAGGTACCATTGCTGGATCTCTGCGGCAGTAAGTCTGAGTGGTGGGAGATCTTCAAGGAAAGGGTGGGGAGATTCTTCCGCCAGCTCTCGAGCCTCAGGAGTCTGAGTAAGTATCGCCTGTATCAGGGCCTGAGGAGGAAACTCGAACGTCTTGTCTCGACTGGGGGTAGCCGTGAGGAGATCTCCAGAGTGAAGTCTTTGCTTATGAGGTGTCAGTACGATAGGCACGCATCTTTGGTTTTTGAGAGGGATTACGGGAAATACCGCTCGCCCGACCCTTGCAAAAACTGCAGGATGTCAGTGAGTAGTAAGATTGTGTCAGGACTGATTGATAGTACGGGTTCTCTGAGAAGGTCCAGATCAGGGATCCTGGAGGTTGTCAGATCCTTTTACTCACATCTCATGGCAAGGAGGGATCTTGATCGTGATAAGATATCGGCTTTCCTGACTGAAACTGTCCCTGAACCAGGGGTAGACCCCTCTCTTGACGGTTTGACGGAAATGATCAGTGAAGAGGAAGTCAGTCTGGTGATTGAGGGGCTTGCTCCCAAAAAATCACCTGGTCCGGATGGCTTAACATCTGAGTTTTACAAGACCTTTAAGGACACCTTAGTTCCCCTCTTGACTGAGGTATTAAATGAGTGTCTCTCCTCGGGTACTCTACCAAAGTCAATGAGGAGGTCGGCCCTGATCATCCTGTCAAAGGGTAAAGATCCTTTCCACATTGAGAATTGGCGTCCCATAGCGCTCCTCGGTGTGGACAGAAAGATTTTGGCAAAGGTGCTATTTAATCGGCTGGTGAAGTTTGCACCCCAGCTCCTTTCTGGGGCCCAGCATTGCTCTGTTCCCGGCCACAGTACTTTTAGTGCTGTGCTCAGTGTCCGGGAGGCCGTGGAGCAGGGCAGGGCAGGTCACTGGAAGGGGTACATGCTGTCCTTGGATCAGGCAAAAGCATTTGATCGTGTTAACCACGAGTACCTCTGGTCTGTCCTTCTGAGATATGGCCTGCCCGGGGGGTTTGTTGATTGGCTTAAGACCTTGTATGCAGGGGCAGAGAGTTTCCCGCTTGTGAATGGTTGGATTGGGCGTCCTTTTGGGGTGGGATCTGGGGTTCGCCAGGGTTGTCCTCTGAGCCCGCTTTTGTACGTGTTCGCGATCGATCCCTTCCTTAGAGGGGTTGATCGTGGGCCGTTGGCGGGCATCGGGATGGACCGGGCGGCTCCGGAGACTACACTGAGGGTGGTGGCGTATGCTGATGACGTAACTATCTTTGTGTCTTCGAGAGGGGAGGCAGAGTGGGTACTGTCTGAGGTAGAGCGCTACTCAGAGTCATCTGGGTCCAAGATCAACCGAGATAAGTGTGAGAGTCTCTGGCTGGGAGGTGGAGATCCTGGTTTTGATCTCCCGGACACCCTTCCAGAGCCCCAGGAATCTACAAAAGTCCTCGGCATTGAATTTGGCCAGGGGGATTACCCCCATCAAAACTGGGATAGCAGGCTTAAGATTGCCGCTCAGAAGGTGGACCAGTGGAAGGGTTGGTCTTTAACCCTCAGGGAAAGGGTGAACATTATCAAAACCTACCTGATCCCTTTGCTGTTATATCTGGGCAGTGTGTGCGTCTTGCCGGAACCTTTCTGGACTCGGGTCTACAGTCTGTTCTTCCAGATGTTATGGGGAAGCAGACTGAACCTTGTCAAGAGGGAGGTTACTTACCGTACGAGGAGACTAGGAGGGTTGGGTATGGTCAACCCTGTGGTGTTCCTGGTGAACACCTTTATTAAGATTAATCTCTCGAACCTCTGGCAAGAGAGGGCTCCTCTGTGGGTAGCCTCCTGTCGGGGATGGTTTCGGCCTTTCTTCCAGGAATGGGAGACAGGGGGGCAAGTGAAGGATCTCCGCACACCACATGGGCATCTCCCGGCTTATGCTGCCCTGGTTCTGAAGGTATTACGTCGGTGGGGTCTGGGGATGTGGGAAATCAGGACTCAGTCAAGGAGACTCCTTGACCAGAGGGTTCTGTTGACCCATTTCCAGAAACCTCTGGCCCTCAGGGACTGCCCAGGTCGGGATCTGAGGGTTGGGTTACGGCTTTTAAATTCCAATAGGATCCCCTTGAAGTTCTTTGACTTGACTTGGCGCTGCTTCCATGGGAAACTGTGTGTGAGGGACAATCTGAAGTGTAGGAGCTCTGAGGACAGGGGGTGTCCCCGTGAGGAGTGCGGTGGTGTGCTGGAAAGCATGGACCACTTCCTGCTTCATTGTCCCTTTAACACAGAGGTTTACACCAGGGTGGGGACCTCCATTGGCTGGCCTAGGCTGGTCACTCTCTCCTATGCGGAATGGGCCTATGGAGCATTCGGACACCTGGGTGGTAGGGACCTTTGCACTTTATTCCTAGTCAGCTCAGTGGTCAGGTACTACACGTGGCATGCACGGTGTTTAGTTTCGACGCAACGCAAAATCCTCCCCGAGGATGAGGTGGTTAGGAACATTCTCGGAGACCTGGTGAAGGTGCGCTCTCTGGAGTACGAGAGGTTGGGGGCGGGTAGAGCCTCTCTCCTCTGGAGGGGTTTTGCCTTTAGGGTACCCTAGCCTGTTGTCTCCCCTCCCGGTGGTGGGCTGAAGCTGACACTGTAGATTTTTGTTTTGTTTTGGTGGCTGTATGAGGACATAGGGCTTGCAGGCGCCAAACTTGGGCTTTAATGGGTTGTGTGTGGCTGAAAAGCCTCACGGTGGGTGGTGAGGTTAAGGTCTACTATGTAATGTACTATGTAATGTAGTTTATATGTCTTTATGTCTATATATATTTGTATATTTGTATAGGTTGAGTTGTCGGGTGTAGTGTTAGGTTGGGTGGTGGGTAAATGGGGGGAGGGTTCCATGGAACATTGGGGACTTTGGGACATATAAGAAAATCCTGGGCTGGTTCATGGACGTCTATTATCATGTACTGGGGGCATGGGATGCGGGACCAGCTCAGGGACCCAAAAAAAAAAAAAAAAAAAATATATATAATATATAAAAAAAAAAAAATTGTGTGTTGCATTGGGGTGGTGGTGGGTGGGCTTTTTGTAAGTTTAACTTCTGTATTTGTTAAGTGTAGGTAGGTGCAACCGGATCAGGAAGGTTAGTACATGTACATAGATATTGTAAATATTGTACATAGCTGGTGTTCTGTGGCGAGTGGGCTGGACCGGTGCTGTCTGCGCCGCGCTGAGGAGCATCATGTCCTGTATGGTTGGTTTGGTCTCTGTTTTATATATTTATTTATCTGTTTGTTTTAAAATTTTAATAAAAGAAATACAGGATGTAACTCAGGATCAGTACAGGATAAGTAATGTATGTACACAGTGACTGCACCAGCAGAACAGTGAGTGCAGCTCTGGGGTATAATACAGGATGAAACTCAGGGTAAGTACAGGATAAGTAATGTAATGTATGTGCACAGTGACTGCACCAGCAGAACAGTGAGTGTAGCTCTGGAGTATAATACAGGATGTAACTCAGGGTCAGTACAGGATAAGTAATGTAATATATGTGCACAGTGACTGCACCAGCAGAACAGTGAGTGCAGCTCTGGAGTACAATACAGGATGTAACTCAGGATCAGTACAGGATAAGTAATGTAATGTATGTACACAGTGACTGCACCAGCAGAATAGTGAGTGCAGCTCTGGGGTATAATACAGGATGTAACTCAGGGTAAGTACAGTATAAGTAATGTAATGTATGTACACAGTGGCTGCACCAGCAGAATAGTGAGTGCAGCTCTGGAGTACAATACAGGATGTAACTCAGGATCAGTACAGGATAAGTAATGTATGTACACAGTGACTGCACCAGCAGAATAGTGAGAGCAGCTCTGGAGTATAATACAGGATGTAACTCAGGATCAGTACAGGATAAGTAATGTAATGTATGTACACAGTGACTGCCCCAGCAGAATAGTGAGTGCAGCTCTGGAGTACAATACAGGATGTAACTCAGGATCAGTACAGGATAATAAGCAATATAATTGCTCAAAGGTGAAGTGTATTTTGAGGGTGGGCAGTATAATGGTCACAATCAGCATCTACAACATCAGCTATTTACAGTGATCTCTGCTATAGACTGTCACTGGCCTCCATGATTATTCGTACTTTTACTTCAACCCTCCTTGGTCTGTCATGATCCTATCTTACAACTGAAATCTCAATATTATTTTCTATTTTAATTTTAGTTTCCTTCACGGCCACAAGCACCGCACTGAAGATACAGGTGAAACTCAAAAAATTATTATATCGGGCAAAGTTCATTTATTTCAGTAATGCAACTTAAAAGGTGAAACTAACAGATGAGACTCATTACAGGCAAAGCGAGAGATTTCAGGCCTTTATTTGGTATAATTTGGATGATTACGGCTTACAGCTTATGAAACCCCAAAGTCTCAGTTTTGAGGTCCCCTTTGCTCAGGGGGTATGGATTAATTAGCGGACCAGAGTCTGACACTTTGAGCCTAGAATATTGAACCTTTTCACAAAATTCTAATTTTAAGCTGCATTAATGCAATTCCTTTTAAGTTGCATTGCTGAAATAAATGGACTTTTGCACAATATTCTAATTTTTCAAGTTTCACCTGTAATCAAATGCAAAATGACTGCAATGAGTTTCTTTGAGATTCGCACATAAAGGATCAGGGGAGGGGGCTTCTATAAAATGTTTGCTTCGGGGTCCTGCGATCACTTTGTAAACCACTGGTAGAGCTGCAGGGGACTTCTACACAATGAGTACTGGCCAACATGCCTCCAAAAGGGGAGGGGTTTATGTAAATCTACACGAAAGGGGCGTTAACTTTGAAATATGAATATGGCGGCACATAGGAGTGCCCACAGGCCAGTAATAGTCAGTGTGCTAGCCCAATGTAGAAACGGAAAATCTGACATATAGCACATGACAAGCTCTTTCTAACAAATCCAGATCCAGACCTGTACCTCACATGCATCCAGAGATCTCCTCATTCATTGCTCCAATTGCTCTTCTAGATTTATTTCAGACTAGAAGCTCAGGGGATGTGTCCTTTCTGCTGCTGCTATCTCCCTATCACAGCTCAGGGGCCCTGTCCTTTCTGCTGCTGCTATCTCCCTATCACAGCTCATGGGGGCCTGTCCTTTCTGCTGCTGCTATCTCCTTATCACAGCTCCGGGGGGCCTGTCCTTTCTGCTGCTGCGATCTCCTTATCACAGCTCCGGGGGGCCTGTCCTTTCTGCTGCTGCGATCTCCTTATCACAGCTCAGGGGGGGCCTGTCCTTTCTGCTGCTGCAATCTCCCTATCACAGCTCAGGGGGGCCTGTCCTTTCTGCTGCTGCAATCTCCTTATCACAGCTCAGGGGGGCCTGTCCTTTCTGCTGCTGCTATCTCCCTATCACAGCTCATGGGGGCCTGTCCTTTCTGCTGCTGCTATCTCCCTATCACAGCTCAGGGGGGCCTGTCCTTTCTGCTTCTGCAATCTCCCTATCACAGCTCAGGGGGGCCTGTCCTTTCTGCTGCTGCAATCTCCTTATCACAGTTCCGGGGAGGCCTGTCCTTTCTGCTGCTGCTATCTCCTTATCACAGCTCAGGGGGGCCTGTCCTTTCTGCTGCTGCTATCTCCCTATCACAGCTCAGGGGCCCTGTCCTTTCTGCTGCTGCTATCTCCCTATCACAGCTCATGGGGGTCTGTCCTTTCTGCTGCTGCTATCTCCCTATCACAGCTCATGGGGGCCTGTCCTTTCTGCTGCTGCTATCTCCCTATCACAGCTCATGGGGACCTGTCCTTTCTGCTGCTGCTATCTCCCTATCACAGCTCATGGGGGTCTGTCCTTTCTGCTGCTGCAGTCTCCCTATCACAGCTCAGAGGGGCCTGTCCTTTCTGCTGCTGCGATCTCCCTATCACAGCTCAGGGGGCGCCTGTCCTCTCTGCTGCTGCTATCTCCCTATCACAGCTCAGGGGGGCCTGTCCTTTCTGCTGCTGCTATCTCCCTATCACAGCTCAGGGGCCCTGTCCTCTCTGCTGCTGCTATCTCCCTATCACAGCTCATGGGGGTCTGTCCTTTCTGCTGCTGCAGTCTCCCTATCACAGCTCAGGGGGGTCTGTCCTTTCTGCTGCTGCTATCTCCCTATCACAGCTCATGGGGGCCTGTCCTTTCTGCTGCTGCTATCTCCCTATCACAGCTCATGGGGACCTGTCCTTTCTGCTGCTGCAGTCTCCCTATCACAGCTCAGGGGGGCCTGTCCTTTCTGCTGCTGCGATCTCTCTATCACAGCTCAGGGGGGCCTGTCCTTTTTGCTGCTGCAATCTCCCTATGACAGCTCAGGGGGGGCCTGTCCTCTCTGCTGCTGCTATCTCTCCATCACAGCTCAGGGGGGCCTGTCATTTCTGCTGCTGCAATCTCCCTATCACAGCTCAGGGGGGCCTGTCCTTTCTGCTGCTGCTATCTCCCTATCACAGCTCAGGGGCCCTGTCCTCTCTGCTGCTGCTATCTCCCTATCACAGCTCATGGGGGTCTGTCCTTTCTGCTGCTGCAGTCTCCCTATCACAGCTCAGGGGGGTCTGTCCTTTCTGCTGCTGCTATCTCCCTATCACAGCTCATGGGGGTCTGTCCTTTCTGCTGCTGCAGTCTCCCTATCACAGCTCAGGGGGGCCTGTCCTTTCTGCTGCTGTGATCTCTCTATCACAGCTCAGGGGGGCCTGTCCTTTTTGCTGCTGCAATCTCCCTATGACAGCTCAGGGGGGGGGGGGGGGCTGTCCTCTCTGCTGCTATCTCTCCATCACAGCTCAGGGGGGCCTGTCCTTTCTGCTGCTGCAATCTCCCTATCACAGCTCAGGGGGGCCTGTCCTTTCTGCTGCTGCAATCTCCCTATGACAGCTCAGGGGGGGCCTGTCCTCTCTGCTGCTGCGATCTCCCTATAACAGCTCAGGGGGGGCCTATCCTTTCAGCTGCTGCTATCTCCCTATCACAGCTTAGGGGGCCTGTCCTTTCTGCTGCTGTTGCTATCTCCCTATCACAGCTTAGGGGGCATGTCCTTTCTGCTGCTGCTATCTCCCTATCACAGCTTAGGGGGCCTGTCCTTTCTGCTGCAGCTCTCTCATTCTGTCACAGGTTCTAACAGTAGATCTGGTAGCAGCTAAACAAAGAAACTGAGCATGTGCGACCATTTCAGCAATGTTACTGAGGTGGACAGGGAAATAAGAAAAAGAACAAACAGCAGGTGGCGCGGTACAGATAGAGCTTATTGGATAACTCATTGACTATCCTAAATTTTAAATTAAAGGCAATTACTTAAGTATTCAGATCCGGGGACTGGCTTGAAAAATATGGAATATTTTTGGCCGGACAGTGACTAAAGGCTGGAGTACCTCTTTAAGAATGATGGAGACCCCTACATGTAATACGAGCTGCAGAGAACTCTACTTTTCTGCTTCATAGGCCTCATGCACACAAACGTATTTTCTTTCCGCGTCCGTTCCGTTTTCCGTATATGGAACCATTCATTTTAATGGGTCCAGAAAATAAAAAACGGAAGTTACTCCCTGTGCATTCCGTTTCCGTATGTCCGTATTTCTGTTCCGCAAAAAAAAATAGAACATGTCCTATTATTGTCCGCATTACGGACAAGGATAGGACTGTTCTCTTAGGGGCCAGCTGTTCCGCTCCGCAAAATACGGAATGCACACGGACGTCATCCGTATTTTTTGCGGATCAGTTTTTTTGCAGACCGCAAAATACATACGGTCGTGTGCATGAGGCCTTACCTGTATAGAGTTAAATTCCTTTTATCAGGAATATTCCATCCTCCAGCACAGACTTACAATATCACATGGAATTTCACAAGGTAACGCAGAACAAACGGAAGAGATTGGTGAGCGTCTGTCCAATAATCCAGACTATCTGATAATCCGGGACCGATCAGACGCATTGCCTTTACACATGGGCATCAAATGACACATTTGCCCTGAATCCTAAAAATCATAGCTATAGGGGGTGCCGAGGTAGCAGTTGCAACTGGGCCCTAGTGCCTGATGGGGGCCCCTTTACCATTCAAAGGGTTTACAGGCCACCTTGTAGATGTCGCACGGCAGGTGGAGGGCCACATTACAGATCCTGCGCTGGGGCCCAGGAGATTATATGAAATCTACCCAGCATGCAATGCAACCGCCATCTCTCCGCGCTGCTTGCACTAAATCTCCGGTGCGAGCGCGAGTCTTTCGTCAGAGCACTGCCCAGGTAAGTGAACTTCAGAGCTTGACTGATGAACGGGTCACCCTGGAAGGGGACAAATCCTATAGAACACTAAAGCTGTCGCCGTGAGATTAAATGCTTCTGGAATGTTCATGTGTTAGCAGATGTAGCAGAGCTGGATTTGTCATTAACGCTATATCAATAATGCATCTAGGTGAAATTCAGCTCTGCTACATCTGTACAAAGCTGCAGGAAGACAACCCTCCGGAACCATTCTGTCCCTCCTCTCCCTTCACTACCGACACTCAGATCACACACTACACCCACCTACCTTCGCCTTTGATTCAGTTTTGCTTCTTTTTTTTTTTTCTTCTTCTTCTCTTCAGTCCTTGGGCTCCGAACAGCAGTTCTAAAACTTGAGTCGGTTTGGAGAACATACAGAAAAGAAGGGGGTCAAGCAAAACCGGAGCAGACTGGGCGCCCAGTGCAGCCAGACATGCCTGCTAACAAAGGGTATAAGCGAGTATTTACAGTATTGTTTACACTGGAATAAGTATCCCTCCCAATGATCAGCATACACAAGTGCCAGGGGGGGGAGGACCAGGGCGACATTCACAGGCGGCGTGCAGCGCTTTATCTCAGCAAAGCCCAACGCACAATTCTTCCCTGGACTCCAGCAAAAATGTAAAGAAAAAAAAGTTTAAAAATTACAATTGCAAACTCAGCTCTGCTACACCTGTTTCTAACTCTAGATGGTGATTAGCCACAATAATAATAATGAATCCAGTGTTAGGCATGTGGCTGTACCTTGTACAATATGATAATGTGGTGTGCCAATGGACTAACTCAGCTCTACTACATCTCTCACTACGAATCTAAGGGCTCATTCACACGACTGCAATGAATGGTTCCGTTCTGCAATTTTGCGGAACAGGTGCGGACCCATTCATTTAAAAAAACATAGAACAGGTCCTATTCTTGTCCACAATCGCGGACAAGAATAGGCATTTCTATAATGGGTTGTCCGTTCCGCAAATTGCAAAACCGCATGGATGGCATCCGTTTTGCAGACCCGCAATTTGCGGACTGCAAAACACGGAGCGATCTTCTAAATGTGCCCTAAATCCAAGACAGTTCCCCTTTGCAACAGGGCTCATGCACACAAACGTATTCTTTGTCCGTTCCTTTTTTTTTTTTTTGAGGCCCCGTCTGCGTAACCATTCACTTCAACGGGGCTGCCAAAAATAATGGAATTGACTCCGCGTGCATTCCGTGTCCGTATATCCACATGTCCGTTGCGAAAAAAAAAAAATGAAAAGTGGAACATGTCCTCTTAGGCCTTATGCACACGACCGTTCTTCGGGTCCGCATCCGAGCCGCGGTTTTTGCTGCTCGGGTGCGGACCCATTCACTTAAATGGGGCTGCAAAAGATGCGGACAGCACTTAGTGTGCTGTCCGCATCCGTTGCTCCGTTCTGCGGTCCGCAAAAAAATATAACCTGTCCTATTCTTGTCCGTTTTGCGGACAAGAATAAGCATTTCTACAATGGGCCGCCCGTTCCGTTCCGCAAATTGCGGAAGGCACACGGGCGGCTTCCATTTTTTGCGGATCCGCGATTTGCGGACCGCCAAAAACGGAACGGTCGTGTGCATGAGGCCTTATTGTCCGCATTATGGACAAGGATAGCACTTTTCTATTAAGGGCTGGCCGGTCTGCAAAATGCGTAATGAACGTGGCCGGTATCCGTGTTTTGCGGATCCGTTATTTGCGGACCGCAAAACAGCAATGGTCATGTGCTTGAGCCCATAATAAAAGGTTTAAGGTTTGGTTCACATTTCCATTCTGAGATCCAGGCACAGAGCAGCATTGCCGGATCCTTTACTTCAGCGCCGGATCCCCATTGACTAATGAGATCCGGCGGTGATCCGGTCAATTTCCGGATTAAATGCCGGGTTTTGTACGGACAAAAATCGTTTGTCCAGCTGACAGCCGGATCTCCAAAACGTAGAAGTGCGCGAGGCCTTACCAGGGGGTCGAGCCTACGTTCACATCTCTGTTTAGGCATACCTATGATCCGTTCCGGCAGAGGAACAACCCATCGGAATTGCCATAGCCAGACACTGCCGCGCCAGACTATAATAGGATCCGGCAGGTTTTCAGCAGACACCGCCGCACCGCGCCAGATTATAATGGGATCCGGCGGGTTTTCAGCAGACACCGCCGCGCCAGACTATAATGGGATCCGGCGGGTTTTCAGCAGAAAATGGCAGCATGCAGCACTATCCGGTAGACAGATGACATGCGGTGTGGCGGTGTCTGCTGAAAACCTGCCGAATCCCATTATAGTCTGGCGCGGTGCGGCGGTGTCTGCTGAAAACCCGCCGGATGCCATTATAGTCTGGCGCGGTGCGGCGTGTCTGCTGAAAACCTGCCGGATCCCATTATAGTCTGGCGCGGTGCGGCGTGTCTGCTGAAAACCTGCCGGATCCCATTATAGTCTGGCGCGGTGCGGCGGTGTCTGCTGAAAACCTGCCGGATCCCATTATAGTCTGGCGCGGTGCGGCGTGTCTGCTGAAAACCTGCCGGATCCCATTATAGTCTGGCGCGGTGCGGCGGTGTCTGCTGAAAACCTGCCGGATCCCATTATAAGTCTGGCGCGGTGCGGCGGTATCTGCTGAAAACCTGCCGGATCCCATTATAGTCTGGCGCGGTGCGGCGGTGTCTGCTGAAAACCTGCCGGATCCCATTATAAGTCTGGCGCGGTGCGGCGGTATCTGCTGAAAACCTGCCGGATCCCATTATAGTCTGGCGCGGTGCGGCGGTGTCTGCTGAAAACCTGCCGGATCCCATTATAAGTCTGGCGCGGTGCGGCGGTATCTGCTGAAAACCTGCCGGATCCCATTATAGTCTGGCGCGGTGCGGCGGTGTCTGCTGAAAACCCGCCGGATCCCATTATAGTAAATGGGGATCCGGCAGTATGCAGCGGTGTCCGTCTATGCCGGATATGGTAAATCCCGGTAGACCGCTCCTCTGCTCTACAGGAATGCCTTAACAGAGATGTGAACGTACCCTAACGCTTTGTAATATGACAAGGTGTGCCAAATAGCAAACTCAGCTCCACTACATCTATCTCTAAAGCTAGATACCTCCATCATTTGCCACAATAAAAAGTTTACTTGCAGTCCAGAGTAAAGAGCTAGAAAACACACTGCAGTGTGCCAAATGAGAAACTCAGCACTGCTACATCTTTCTCTCGCTCTAAATCTCTATACCGTCATCATTTGTGATTACAAATAAAGTTTACTTTCAGATGGCGGCAAAACATTTTTAATGTTGCAACGTGTCAGCCCCGCTACATCTCGATAGCTACATAGGCTTGGCAGGTGGTAGTAGGAGGTTTAGGTACAGTCGAGGTAAAACACATTGTAATATGGCTCTTTAACAGGCGGTGTACCAAGTGACAAACTTAGCACTGCTACATCTCTGTAAAAATAAGTTTGTCATTTACAACACTGAGAGGTTTATTACTTGCCTGGGTGTAAAAAGCTTTAATATAACAATATGGTGTGCCAAATGACAAACTCAATCTGCTTCATATAAACCCACAGTGGTCACTATAGGGGATAAAGTTTTGAATAATGCACTGCAACATGACAATGAGGTGTGCCAAACAGCAAACTCCACACTGCTACATCACTGCAAATCTTGATGTCGTCATTTACATTACTCAAAGGTTTAGTCGCCCTCGTGGGGTTGACAACACATTTTAATGTGACAAAGAGGCGTGCCAAATGACAAGTTCAGCTCTGCTACATCTCTGCCTCAATCTAGTTACCGTTGTCATTGGAAGTTATCCCAGGGTAATATTAAAGTTTACTTCAGGTCAGAGTGGAATTCATTATAACAGGGCTATGTGGCGTGCCCGATGACAAACTCAGCTCTGCTGCATCTGAAGTCTGCAGAAACGGGCAGAATGCGGCACCTCTCTGCGGCAGCATGGCCCTGGGCGCGCTGCTGCGTCCTGTGACACACGCATATGCGTGTCTGCACCCTTTTGTATGACAATACGTTCCTGGAAGTTTCTTCCTTATGGGCTGAGAATCCCAGAGGGGGCCCCTAAGTCCCAGGGACTGTGGCTCTGACAGGGATGTAACCATATTAGGATGTGTATGAGAATATCAACAATAACAGAACAGCGAGGGAACTTTTTTTTTTTTTTTTAGCAGCTCTTGGTGTCAGCGGCGGCGCTTTCTTTGCTTGTTTAAACAGCCCCCCCCCCCCCAAAAAAAAATAAGAAAAATAAGAAAAATGAAAAAATCTGAAATGCACACAGTAAAATCAACAACAGCAGTTTAAAACTGAGCGTAAAGTACATTGTATTCCCCGGCCGATGCAAGCTCCGCTATATTTAACCACGTAACTCCCAGGGGAGGCTGCCATGTCCCATTACAACTGGTATCCCCCCAGGTCCTGTGCACCTGTACAGGATTTAAAGGAGAAGTCTCCATTTCTGAATTATAGTGCACCTGCCACCTGTAAGGTCAGGGAAACAATGGCAATGAGGGACCCCACTTATCAAAGAAACTTAAAGGGGTCCTCTGCTTCGGACAATTCCTACCTGTTAGAAGGGTGTCTTGACAATAGGCCAATCGCAACGTGTCCATTTGCCGAAACCCTCAGGGATCAGCCTGGTGGTAAGTGCTCAATTTTCCTGCAGCGCTACCACTGGGGAAATGAAGCATTACAGGGCAGGTCATCCTCATCGCTCCACTCTAAGGGCTCGTTCACACGACCATATGGCTTTTTCAGTGTTTAGCAGTCTGTTTTTAACGGATCAGTTTTTCAGTTTTTTGTTTCAGTAGTGTTTCCGTTTTTCCATATGGCATATACAGTATACAGTAATTACATAGAAAAAACTGGGCTAGGCATAACATTTTCAATAGATGGTTCTGCAAAAACGGTATGGATACGGGAGAAATACGGAGTACATTCCGTATGTTTTTTGTGTTTTTTTGCGGACACATTGACTTGAATGGAGCCACGGAACGTGATTTGCGGGCAATAATAGGACATGTTCTATCTTTGGACGGAACGGAAAAACGGAAATATAGAAACGGAATGCATACGGAGAACATTCCGTTATTTTTTTGCAAAACAATTGAAATGAATGGTTCCGTATACAGACCGTATACGGAACTCAAAAAACGGCCCGTATACGGAATGCAAAAAAAGTTTGTGTGAATGAGCCCTAACCAAGAGATGAAGATACTGATTAGAGGACCCCCCTATTAATTTAGAATATCCTTTACAGCAGGCATCTCAAACTCGCGGCCCTCCAGCTGTTGCAAAACTACAACTCCCAGCATGCCCGGACAGCCTACAGGTATCAGCCTACAGCAGGGCATTGTGGGAGTTGTAGTTTTACAACAGCTGGAGGGCCGCGAGTTTGAGATGCCTGCTTTACAGGGTACACAAAAATAGGTTTGCAAAAGCAGAAAACTCCTTTAAAGGGAACCACAAAAAGTAATCTGAATTCTTTTGCAATTGCCTGTAATTAAAAATGTACTACAGTCACTGAACGATTCAATAAAATGTATCTGTATAGCGCCACCTGCTGTCTATTGTTTTCCTTATTTCTTGTCCAACTCAATGAGGTGGTCGCACATGCTCAGTTTAAATATTCAACAGTCAACAGTCACATCTTCTGTTAGAAACTGTGATAGTTAGGTTAGGCCTCTGCCGCCTCCTGCACACGAACGTGTGCGCCCCGTGGCCGTGCTGCGGCCCGCAAATTGCGGGCCGCAATGCACGAACACTGACCGTGGGGCAGCCGCAGCGGATCGCGGACCCATTAAAGTGAATAGGACATGTTCTATCTTTTTGTGGAACGGAAGTACGGGACGAAACCCCACGGAAACACTCCGTAGTGCTTCCGTGGGTTTCCGTTCCGTGCTTCCATTCCGCACCATTCTGCATGGTCGGATTTGCGGACCCATTGAAGTTAATGGGTCCGCATCCGTGATGCGGAATGCCGACGGAACGGCAAATGCGGTCCGCAATACGGCCACGGGGCGCACACGTTCGTGTTCAGGAGGCCTTACAGGGAAAGAGTTACAACAGAAAGGACACGCCCCCCTGAGCTGCCAGCCTGAAATAAATCTAGCAGAGCGATTGAAGCAATGAATGTGGAGATCTCCGTGTCCATGTGAGGTACAGGGCTGGTTCTAGCTTTGTTAGAAAGAGATTCTCATGTACTATATGATGTCCGATTTTCAATCTTTACATCAATCATGGGATAACCCCTTTAAGGTGCAAGACAGTCAGTAGTTAGTGGAGACCCTTAAAGGATAACTCTCACACTTAGACCCTAATTTCAATTTTCATATATGTAGTTACTAATAACATGATATTCCAGAATCAGTTACTATTAGACTGACTTACCCCATATTTAATAAGATTCAGCCCTTAGCAACCAGTCTGCATAATACTGCAATCTCACTATTCAGTTAAGATGGCCGCCACTGCCCTCCCCCTGAGGCTAATCCCGCCTGCCCTCACTAGCCAGTAACAATAGCCCCCCAAAAGTGTCAGTAACCAGAGCTCTCCCCCCCTAAAGGGTTAATCTCCTGCAGCACAAAGGGGTCCTCTTACCACATGCTGCTTTCATTTATACACTGAGCAGATGGCAGATCTCCCTTCCCTGCTCTGCGCTGCTTCAACTCTGCATTGTCCCAATCTGCTGAGTGAGGGAGCATCTGCCAAGCGCAGGGACAGGGAGAAGTGCACACAGCCCAGGCACTGTTATCAGCTGCTGGGGAGGACCTGGCTTTAATCATTTACTTACAGTCCCTGGCTGTCAGTAATGTGAGCCTGCACTCTGCGTGCTTCTGCGTCCTCCGTCCTTCAACAGATAGACGGACCCTGCCTAGCAACCTTATTTTAAGCACAGGTAAAAGTAGGCAGTACAGGGGACAAAACTGTGGAATTAAGGGGTAATTGAGTACACAGTGAAAAGTTGAAATAGGGCCACCAAGGTCATATTAATCACCACAATCCCCCAAAAAACGACAGTTATACTTTAAGCCCACCCAGGCTATCAATTGACTATGTTGGCATCAAACGTAAAGGGAAAGTGTCACAAGAACAGGACCTCTCTGTATGAAGAAATCTGCATATGTTCTATCAAAGAAGCATTTTGTTGCATCTGTGCCACCTTAGCTCCCCAAAGACCAATCTGGGGTCGCCCAGATCTGCAGGAGAATGTCATGTAGCTCACGTGGACTGTGCTGAATGGCTGATTCACACAGGGGTCGCATACCCAGTAAATTATTTCTAAAGCCTCTAGATTGATACTTTAAGGGAGCTATACCCAGCACAATTACACCCACGTGCTTCAAGTTACTAAGACAACTTATAGATGCCCCAATGTATATGATTGGTCTCATTAGTACTGTAGGTTCACTTTAATTTAGTGTGTCCTTGAAATATTAATATTGTTCAGTGGGTTGAGATACTATGTAATGTGGGACTGTCAAAGTTTTCATAGGAATTAGTCAAAGACAACTATCCCCATACTGCAAAAATAGCAATGCATAGCTGGAATACCCTAAACTAAGCTGCAGGTAGTAACTTCAGTATAACAAAAATGACACAACTCAAAGTAAGCAAGGGAAGTAAAACTAATTTAGCCATAGAAGAGCACCACCTAGCGTAGAAGAGTGTCACCTAGCGTAGAAGAGTGCCACCTAGCGTAGAAGAGTGCCACCTAGCGTAGAAGAGTGCCACCTAGCGTAGAAGAGTGCCACCTAGCGTAGAAGAGCACCACCTAGCATAGAAGAGTGTCATCTAGCGTAGAAGAGCATCACCTAGCATAGAAGAGTGTCATCTAGCGTAGAAGAGCATCACCTAGCATAGAAGAGCGCCACCTAGCGTAGAAGAGTGACATATAGCGTAGAAGAGCGTCACCTAGCATAGAAAAATGTCAACTAGCGTAGAAGAGGAACGTCACCTAGCATAGAAGAGTGTCACCTAGCGTAAAAGAGAGCCATCTAGCGTAGAAGAGCGCCACCTAGCATAGAAGAGTGTCATCTAGCGTAGAAGAGCGTTACCTAGCATAGGAGAGTGTCACCTAGAGTAGATGAACACCACCTAGCATAGAAGAAGAACGTCACCTAGCATAGAAGAGAGTCACCTAGCGTAGAAGAGAGCCATCTAGCGTAGAAGAGCGCCACCTAGCATAGAAGAGTGTCATCTAGCTTAGAAGAGCATCACCTAGCATAGAAGAGCGCCACCTAGCGTAGAAGAGTGTCATATAGCGTAGAAGAGCGTCACCTAGCATAGAAAAATGTCAACTAGCGTAGAAGAAGAACGTCACCTAGCATAGAAGAGTGTCACCTAGCGTAAAAGAGAGCCATCTAGCATAGAAGAGCGCCACCTAGCATAGAAGAGTGTCATCTAGCGTAGAAGAGCGTTACCTAGCATAGGAGAGTGTCACCTAGAGTAGATGAACACCACCTAGCATAGAAGAAGAATGTCACCTAGCATAGAAGAGAGTCACCTAGCGTAGAAGAGAGCCATCTAGCATAGAAGAGCGCCACCTAGCATAGAAGAGTGCCACCTAGCGTAGAAGAGTGCCACCTAGCGTAGAAGAGCACCACCTAGCATAGAAGACTGTTATCTAGCGTAGAAGAGCATCACCTAGCATAGAAGAGCGCCACCTAGTGTAGAAGAGCATCACCTAGCATAGAAGAGCGCCACCTAGTGAAGAAGAGTGTCATATAGCGTAGAAGAGTGTCACCTAGCATGGAAAAATGTCAACTAGCGTAGAAGAAGAACGTCACCTAGCATAGAAGAGTGCCACCTAGCATAGAAGAGCGCCACCTAGCATAGAAGAGTGCCACCTAGCATAGAAGAGCGCCACCTAGCATAGAAGAGCGCCACCTAGCACATCGGCTATTGGGAAAACTATAACCCTCAGCATGATCAGGTACCCTGCTGCTGTCAGGGAAAGTAGGAAGTTACAGGATTAGATTTAACAGTGCCAAGGACAGTGCCACAACTTTGCAGCTAGATTGACAATTGGGGCCCCTTAGTCAATTACAACTGCGTAATACTTTATTTCACCAGTGGAGGTGCTGCAGGTAAATAGAACACTTGCTACAGGTTCTACCACAGATCACAGATGATCGCTGGAGGTCTTCTTTACTCAGCTTATCGTCAGGGGACTCTTCCAACAAAAAGTGGTCCACCCCTAATGCTCTTCTCAGGTACTCCAGTCCACTCTAAAATTGCTATATATTCCCCGAGCACAGGGCGAAATTCACACTCTTCCTTAACACTGAAAAACAATGAAGACGTCACTCTGATCTATTTATGAGCAAAGGCTCTGTGCAAAATAAAAGTAGAACTTAACAGACATATCAAAATCAATAAATCAGACAAACAAGCCGCAGTTCAAAAGTTCAAAGACGCGATGTCCAGTCCAACTCGTCTTACCACTCAACCAATAATAACGCGAGTCCATCACTCCTCATTGAAGAGACACTTTCATGGGTTCATTTTCATTAGTCCGTCTCGTGGATAGCGGCTCGCTCTTTATGTATACGCTAAAATAAATTAGCCGTTTCACCAAGCGGTGGGATTCTTATATAAGGCATTAGCACAATGCTCCGTTTTCCAGTAGGAGTAAATAAATAAATCAATAAATTCAATCCAGAGTGATTTCGTTATTGCGCGGCTTCGGTGCGCCTCCCGTATAAGTGTTTTATTGGGTTTATTTGTTTCAATAAACGCCGCAGCAGGGCAGATATCTGGACTGAAAACAATCCATCGAGGAGACTTTTTGAATAAACTTAAATGTTGGAAGCAAAACGCCTGAAAATGGATCTGCAGGATCGGTTAACTGGAAGGGAAGTCATTACTTTACAATTACTTTATATTTTTTTAAATTATAATTTATTTACATGATTAGGAGGGCAGGCGCCGTGCCGCAGCTTCTGCTGTAAATCAGCTTTAAAGGTGTATTGTATATAGCTACTTTCCTGCCTTTTGACTTAAAAAGAGCATGCCCACTACACTCTCCCATAGAAACAATTTTCTGACTTAAAAAAAAACAAAACAATAATAGTCATCTCATCATCAGAGGTAGGATTACAGTAAAAGGTAACACCTCTATTATAAAGCTGGAGGCGCATCATTTGGGATCCATCATGGCAAATAGATTTTGGGCACAGCTCAGCTCCTTCCCTTCCCAGACCTCTGCTCCTGCAACAGAGCATGCTCACTAAACTCTCCCACAGAAATATTTGTTCAACTTTAAAATAAAGCTAAGGATAACAGTCATCTCATCATCACAGGTAGGATTACAGTGAAAGGTAACACCTCTATTATAAAGCTGGAGGCACATAACTTGGGATCCATCATGGCAAATAGATTTTGGGCACAGTTTAGCTCCTTCCTTTCCCTGACCCCTGCTCCTGCAACAGAGCATGCCCACTAGACTCTCCCATAGAAATAATTTTCCCCAATTAAAAATAAAGCTAAAGATAACAGTCATCTCATCATCACAGGTAGGATTACAGTGAAAGGTAACACCTCTATTATAAAGCTGGAGGCCCATAACTTGGGATCCACCATAGCAAATAGATTTTGGGCCCAGCTCAGCTCCTTCCCTGACCGTTGCTCCTTCAACAGAGCATGCTCACTACACTCTCCCGCAGAAATACTTTCCGGACCCATGTGATGTATCACTAGCCTGGGTCACCACTTTATGTGGGGATATGACCTCTCATATCTTTCTCGTGGTGGTCATAAAGTGATGACATGTTTTAGGGACACACCATCACTTCACAAGATGCGCCCTCTACGTCTAGAAAATTATTTCTATGGAACAGTGTAGTGGGCATGCTCTGTTGTCGGAGCAGAGGGAAGGCAAGGACCTGAGAGGTCATATCCCACTGATCATAAAGTGGTGACCTAGGCTAGTGATCCACCACATGAGTCAGAACATTATTTCTATGGTAGAGTGCAGTGGGCATGCCCTGTTGCAGGAGCAGAGGTCAGGGACGGAGCTGAGCTGTGCCCAAAATCTTTACAACAGAGGTGATACCTTTCACTGTAATCCTGCCTGTGATGATGAGGAGATGACTGTTTCCCTTTTCTAAATACAGTTAGTAACATGACAAAAGTATATTTTCTTTTGTTAGATTAAAGATCTATGTCAACGCACATCATTTTCTTCACACGAATATATGGGGCGGCCATCCTGCCTGAGTTGATGCAATAGCTGTGGCAAGAGTGTAGTGGGCATGCTCTGCTATGTAAAGAGGAACAGTACAGTGGGGGGGGGGGGGGGGGGCCTAATGTTACCAGTATGACCTGTAATCA